>NW_021848233.1:0-1886 GCF_003651465.1 Formica exsecta
CGGCGTCGAAGTATGACGATGTATCGCGCGGGAGGGTCTCGCGGACTCGCGACAATTAATCGCGACACACTCGTGAAAAGTGTCCGCAGGTGCGCCGGCGTGTCCGTGCCCGATACGTGCGTGCGTGCGTATATATGCGCGCGCGCGCGAGCGGCAAATTGGGCGTACTTTATGTCACGATGCGTAATTTATGCGTCGTTCGCCGCCTTTTCGCCGCGAGGTAATGAAATGGTAATAACTACGTTCGCGATTCGGGGACGGACAGTCACCGGCATCGTCATTACGCCGCTAATGTGGGAAATTGTGTGCACGGCCGTGGCCGGCGCAAAGAAATCGCCGCCGCATCAGCGTGACGGATTTAAGTGTTTAAAAGCGACATGAATTCTAAGTAGTCGTGCGAGAAAGCGTCTCGCTCCAATTCCGCGCGATTAACTAAATCTCGAGAGGACGCGCGCGAGGACTCGAAGGATCATCGATCACGCATGGTCAGAGAAAAGTTACATTAATAAAATAAAAGAACAAAGAAAAAAAAAATACGTTTTACCTTGAAAAATCCTCGACAGACTTTTGTCTTTCGATACTATAAGGATAACGCGTGATTTAAACCCAATCTAAAGAGATAACCATCTCTCAGCCACCGAATTACTTCAGGTGTACGGAGTATAATACAACGGCGATATCCCCGGATAGAAATGAGGGAACGAGACGGCGAAGGGAAAAAAGGAGGAAGGCCGTTGTATCGTGCGATGACGCGACGGGATCGGACCAGGTGGCCGACTGATTTGCCGCGACCACAATAGCGCGTGGGCCGTGGAATTGTCCTGCGCGCGCTGGCTGCATCTCCTCGTTTATATTCTCGTGGCGATGACGAAATGCGGCGAGATTTTCGTGAGATTCGCGCGCACACAGACATATACGTTTCTTGGTTAAACAAATTTTTTATTTTTCAAGAGAAAAATAAATATAGTTTGTTTTCGTTCTTTTAATTATTTAATAACCAATTAAATTTTTTAAAAATTAAAATTAATTTTGTTTATCCGAAATTTCATTGATTATATAATTATCTATCTTTATTAGTAATTTTTTAAGCATGAGACGAGTATGTCGCGATAATTGGCGATCGGCGAACAATCGAGTTAGGCGTCTCCGGGCACGATCGCTCGCGGAAGGAAGAGAGGATGTCCCGTTTAAATCGCCACGCGTGGGTATCGTGAACGAGAATCGATTCTGAGCGGCGGCTAACGTTAACACTCGGTCACCGGAGTTCTTTGGCTCAAGAGATTCCCTCTCTTTCGCTCTCGTCCTCCTCCTCCTCCTCGTCCTTTTCCTCCACGCAACTTGCTCGCGGCCGTTCGATCGGCCAGCCTTGAATACTAACGATCGTCACTTCCTTCCTCTCGTCGTTGTTTTCCGTCGCCGTTGGCTAGTGAATTTTAATTCCCCGTCCCGTTTCAATGCACGCATTCTTCCGTCGCTCCTCGCCGTCACACGTCATTCGAGATTCGTAAGATATTCCCCGCGCGGTTTGCTCCGAATATTTTTAGCATCAATATCAATAGAAAATCAACGCTGTGTACCCGCGATTTTTAAATTAATTTTACATCTCTCGCGTAACACTTTCTACATAAACGAAAAATATTATTCTCCATATGCGATATAAAAAAGTAAAATTAATATTCCAAGAACTGACGATGGTGAACTCAAACTTCATTTCAACATTTTTACGCATTCCCTAAAATTTGCATACATAAATAAAATATTACTTCACATATATAATATACAGCTGCCATTCGGTGTAGATGGCGAAATTTTTGACTTGCGTTGTTTGCCCATATTATTATATTTTTACAACCGCTTGCGAGAGAGAATATGAACAGAAAAAAAAA
>NW_021848234.1:0-1895 GCF_003651465.1 Formica exsecta
GTAGACTTTAATTGAAGCAACAGCATTTTTTTTCCGTGTATCATTAACAATTATCGATAATCAGAGAGTAAAAAATTTTTTCAGTTCAAACATTTGAAACATTTCTCAAAGTAATTGTGTTTTCAAAGAATGAATTATCTCTATGGATATGTATTTTATAGTCAACGTATACAAGTTTTATATACACATTTTGCGTCCGCGCAGAATCATATACAATAAGAAATATAACTTCTGCTTTAAAGGAACATATATTCTACGAAATATTTCAGATTTTCCGATTATATATGTGAACCATTCTATGTGATATATAATGTATAATAAACATATATAACATGTACATACGCTAGAGAAGAGATGATAGTATCTCTTGGATATTTCTCGTATATTCGCTAGATAAGCTTAGCAAGTTATGACCACACACGATTCACAAGTTAAGCATTAAATATAATGTACTCCTCTTTCTCCTTCTTTTTTCCTCCTCTTTCTATCTCGGAGTCAGAAGGCAAATATTTGTTACAATCGAGAAAGAGCGCGTGCGCATGTGGCGCGGCGTTCAGATTTCTATTTGTCTTTCGAGTGTTGTCATATAGTGCGAGATATTGGCTTTGACTACCGCTTATTTTCATAATCACACGCTTGGCCGTAATGAGTAATGTATGGCGCGTAATCTAAACCTTTGGCACAGATAAGAGAATGCAGGAAACCTATGTGACCGATCCACGTGTTCCTCTGTCGCGCGGTTATTCACGTGATAAAATTATAACAGTGAATAATAATGATTTTTTTTATGTATGATTTAATATCGACCGTTGCAGCTTGAGAAGATTATATTTATCGTTAAATATAATATAAAGTATCATTTATGAGGAACAAACACTTCAGTTTTTGAAATTCTTTAATCTTTTCGGATGAAATATTAGTTACAAGAAGTATGCAGAAAAATATTTTAATCTTTTGCTGTTTTTAATTTATCTAGTATTGAATTATATATATATATATAAATGTGCAGCTTTATTTTCTATCCTTATTGCGCGTAAAAATATATGAAAATATTTAACATTCTTAATTTAATTTTAAAATAAAAAAATTATTTTTCACATTTTGACATATTTTCGTGTAATTAATTATAAATCTTGAAGAATACAGAATATAATTTTGCTTGTATACTCCAATGGTTTTCACATATTTTTGATATGAAATTAATTCTTATTGTTAGTAAGATATAAAATAATGCTACACATATAATTTAATGTGCCAAAAAGAATTTGAAGAAAACAAATCAAAAATTGAAGAATTTCGCTTTCCTTGTATGCATATTTCATAGATAAGTTTGACCAGTGATAATAAATATAATGGATAATAAACAATAGTGTGTTAATCTTGAGAGATAAAAACTCGTGAGATAAAAACACCATGGAAAGACTATGAAAACACTATGGAAGAAAGAAACTGTGCGAGAAACAGAAAAGAAAAAGAGGATATGATGATGGCGCAAGGGAAGGAGAACAAGAATTGGAGAGGAGAGCGCAAGTGGTGCACACATGGTGCACAGTTGTTCAAGAGGTCAGGTTTTTGTTCATTCACGTTGCACGTGAACTCTCCGGTTTTACTGTTGGATCCGGCCAGAATTTTTCTATATGATGACCTGCCGCGTATACAATCGCTCTATCTCCCACATACGCACTGCCTATTTGCCACGGACAAATTATCAAATGTCAAATTTTACGTTCACGTATTTGTGACCGGAACCGAGGGAGGCCAAAGGTCATAAGATATGGTGAAATTTGAAGCGCTCTCGAGAAGACACGCGGAGAACGATAGAAGTAACAGCAAGAATATCTTGCTATCGGAGGTTGAAGAAAATGAATATGGATGACTTTTCTCTTAATAACAAT
>NW_021848235.1:0-1895 GCF_003651465.1 Formica exsecta
CGCACTCCACCAATCCGATGAAGATGAATAGAACGCGCGCGCGTATCGACAATTACAATCTATGTCTTAACCACATCAAGAAAGAGAGAAAGAGAAAGAGAGAGAGAGAGAGAAAGCATTTGCGATAGATATGGGTCATGGAATTTTATCGATTGGAGCGCTCTGAAAAAGATGAGTATCGAGAACACGACACGTTCCCCTGTTCGAATATCAATTTCGCAGGTATACACGTTTGTTTAAACGCTTTTTCGCGTATAGGAATTAGGAGAAACGATATGCACGGTAGCTTAAACAAATCTCGTCACGAGGATTAGTTCCCATGAATTAATAATCAAATAAGGAGATGATTTATTAATTTTGCGTCGTCATATTACGCGCGAACGTGGACGCAATTATTAAAATCGTAAACTATCGACCACGCATGTGAGGGGATGTAAATTGTATATTAATACATATCGCAGAGATGCAAATGCCAGTTTATTCTTATAGATTAACGGAAAAATATATTTCATATTAGTACGCTTATATATGCTATAATATTTTTATAGGTTTGTTTTTTTGTATTCAAAAAATATATGAGTATTTTTACCTAATTTATTTATTACTATAGGTGCGCATTAATATTGGTACTAAATTACAAATCTATTTTTCACAAATACCCATGTTAAATCATAATAAATATGCATTATTTAAAAATTATTTATTTTTGAATTTATAAATATATATTTATAAAAATTGAAATTTCCACATTTTATTAGGTTAATGATACGTGATATGATTGCAAGCGCACAGCCTTTGTATCAAAAATTCATTATTTTTTGAATTTTACTCTTTGTATTTATTCGTTAAATCGACAGACTGATCGTCAAGCAAATAATTAATCTACAAAATTGTGAGCAATCAATCAGAAAACGTACGATCGCTCACGTATATATTTAACCGCAAGTAGCATATATTTAATCGCAATCACGAGCGACAGGATATTCATAATGCAACGACCAGCGACAAATGTGTCGAATTGTGCGGTGATCTGTGATAAATAGATAGCTCGTGATTCAATAGCTCTCTTTACTTTATTCTGACTGGTCAATAATACATTTCAGCATCAGTTACCCTTGCGAACATATAGGAATAGCCACGATGCGATTCGATCAAACGACGCTGATATAGTCTGTTTAATGTTTAACGAAATAGTATGACCTAGGTTACAGGTTTTTTTTTTCCTCATGGATTTTTCTCATTTCGCGTCACGAGCACAGCTTGTTAGATCGATCATAAATCTGAAAGACTTTTCCGAGCCCTTCGAAAATGGTTTTTACCTTGATTTCGTATCAAGATATTTTCAATTTTTCAATCTGTTAGGAGAAAATTTTTCAATCTGTTCTGAAAAAAAATATCAGAGGAATTTGCCGAGAAGCTTAACTATCTTTGCTCATTTGTTGGAGTAAGGATCATTTAGGAAAATAAACAAATTGATTAATCCGATGTATTTTGTTGAACTAAGGACTATGATTTGTAGCTGCGAAATATTTCATAACTGTGACAGTAGGATTACGACTACGAAATATCTTGTATCTAATGCGCCGCGAGTAGGTTGAATCAGGAAGAACTCTCGCACGTTTTGCGGTTAACAGTATTCGCATTTAAACTGTTTCACCTGACATGGTGTCAGTTTCACATTGCGGCCACGTCGGACGAGCTTGATGCGTACGTTTTGTCCCAATTACGAAAGCGTCTCGTTTAACAGCACAACGATATCTTATTTTAAACGATACTTTTTCAGCATTGATTTTGACTTTAAATTGATTTAAATTTATTTAATTTGTCACGGACATATTTCGGATATTTGATAAAATATTTTGTTTTTGTTGCATATATGGGCAAGTTTTTTTTTT
>NW_021848236.1:0-1897 GCF_003651465.1 Formica exsecta
GAAAAAAAAAAAAAAAAAAAAATTTAATCCTACATCACGGTCAGATTTACAATATCATCTCATTCTAATATACGTATAAAATCCTAGAACGTAGTGCCGCGCACCACTCCAGGTTTACTCGTTTCTTACATCCTTGAAATTTATGATTAATACATGTTTAATATGTTCTACATGTATTGGAAGCAAATTGTAAGCTATACATTAAATAAATAATAACAATGTCGAATTTTTCCTAGAAAAAGATGCTTCTTCACTTATATTAATCTCGAATCAATTCTTCATAATATGCTTGTACCGCGCAGTAGTTTATAAAGAAATTAATAGAGAAAACAATACGTGATACGGATATAATCAAATGCCAGTACATTAGTTTTTTCTGCATAAAATACATTTTACAAAAAAATTTTCTAATTTCTACGCGTTACAACAATGTGTATGTGTGTATTACGATAAGTACCAGCACATGTTATTGACAAAAAACAAAAAAAATGTTTTGTCTGAACTTATATTTATATCCATTAAGTATATGCTCTTAAATACAGTTATTTTTATTAATAGAATTCGTATTTATATACGATCATAAAACGAAACTTATGACAAAATAAGCTCGAAGTAAAGAAAAAGGAGCGCGCATACATGCACTCTATACGCGAGAAATTATCAAACATCGCGTTGAAAAATGATGCTCCCTCTCTCATTTTAACAGCTCGTTAAAAAGTTTGTCGCGATTATCATCTTTTAACAATCCTGTTTCTTTCATTATTAAAGGCGCAAAGTGAACGTCTAATATTACGTTTCAGATTAAAAAAAAGTCGGTTCAGTCGACGAATCCGATACGATTGGAGCACGATCGGACGATCTCAATTTTGGAAGTTGTTCATTAACACAATTCCATTCTCAGCCGTAACAATTATTCTAATCGTTAAAGACATACAATAATTAATCGAATGAGTAGTATATGCATCGACGGGTTTCATCCTGGAGTGGTGCGGGCCGAGGCGTGGCGGCCAAGCAATGGCTCTCTTTAATATCACCTCCATCATATCTCTTGATACTAACGTTATGTGAAGTAATTATGAACAGTACCTTGCACTTGTCACTCAGTTTGAGTGCAAGCACGTGTCTTCCATCGCTGCGCCGTGCAATACGTGTGGACGTGAACACAGGAACCAAGTTGTCTGTAGCGTGTGTGTGTGTAAATTAATGGAAGCGCCCGCATTTGTCGCTCCATAATCAATCACTTTTCTATGAAAACGGATTACATAAACTACGGAAGGAAAATGAATCTATGTGAAGAACGCGAGAACGGATCGCTCGAATTATTTGATTGTGTGTAAAATCCGAGGGAAGAGAGAACAAGCTCTAATTTTATATAACCGATATGAGAAAGATTCAGAATAAAAAGAGAAATAAATATTCTACATTATATATTATATACGTACGAATGTCTCTGTGAATGCCTAGGAATATAATCCGTATTATTGTACACGTATAGACTTAATTCGTCGTTTTTCATTCTGTCATTTGATGACGGGTTACGCCCGCGTATTGGAATAACAAGGCCATATTTCTTTTGTTATCAAAGACCTTATATACAAAATATTTTATTTTTCTTTTTTCTCTTTGATTGAGCAATGGCAATCAGCACATTATATTCATTTGTTCAGCTACGAAAATATAAAAGTATGTACAATTCAATAAATTAATCTTCATCTAAAGGTGTACGATCGTCACGCTGTACAATACAATAGATGATTTCGAAAAATTAATTACAGTCCTTAATAAGATTACAAAAAGATTGACTGGCATCTCGTACAGATGGCAATGATGGAATTTTTTCAGATATGTTTATATATACATACATGTTTCTCTATACATATATGCATATATATATATA
>NW_021848237.1:0-1897 GCF_003651465.1 Formica exsecta
ACATGTCACTCTTCAATGTCTTGATCTCTGTGTAATCGAATATAATATAAACATTTCTATATAATCACACGTACATTAATGAGCTTCAAAAATGTGTATTATCGAGTGCGATGATGAGACACGTTTTAATTAATATTAAAAAAATTAATTATGGTTACAAAAACGGAAAAATTGAAGATGATATGGAGCCGAGCGAATGCCATCAAGTACGCAATTGTTGAAATAAGCGGGCGGTGACTATTCTCTCTCTTTGCCTCTCTTTTTCCCTCCGCGCATTGGCGCATGAACACGTGAGAAAAGTCCGCAGTGTTCAAAAGTCCCGGGGGGTTATATATCATCTGCAGATGATAGCGTCGCGCGCCGTGAAAGCCATTCGTTTCAATGCATGCATTCATGCCGCGGCTAAAAGCCTCTCGCGTATTTCGTTCGCATTCTCTTCCTTCTTTTTTTTTTTTAGCGTACGCACGTCCTACGCAATGTACCTGTTCTCCGTCGATCGCGCGCGATCATCAATGTCCCGTGAATCGACTCGGAAGTCTGTTGTAGTTTCGTATACCTTGGACGGCGATGTCACGTCACGGAATTTACTGGCTTGCGATGCGATTCGATCGCGCGTGTATCGCGATGCGAGGTGATCGGGAGCAATCGAATTTTCGCCCCACGTTTTCCACGTAAATTGAAAAATTCCCGTCGTGATTTAAACCACATTCGAGCCTATTCGGTCGTTACAGGGATACGCTCGATTTTGTTGCTTCGATGTAATCGAATTTTGTGAAAAAAAAATGCGGTATTCGCTCAATAAATTATGAGTAACGGCAAATGTATATTACCGTTTTATTACAGTAAGTACGTAAGTCGGAAATCAAATGCCGCAAAGATATTAATCGTCGAATTTGCACCATGAAGTGATAGATGCTCATCAATGATATAAACGAGTTAATCGTGATCGTGTCGTTTGTCAATTCGCAAAGTGAATTGAAAATCGAAATATCATCGTATAATTCAAAGCAGATGGAAGGGCGAAAGCCAGCATATAAAATAAAACATGGTGTGAAACGCGGTAAAATGCAACACATATGAGATGTTGAGTGATAACTTTTAATATCCTGTGCTCGCTACTAATTAAGATGAAAATATTATGCTAGAGAGAAATAGAAAAAGAGAGAAAAAGAATATTAAAAATTTTTTATTTAAAAAATATATAATCCTTTTTTAAATTTTTTTATTAGAAAAACTGTTATCACTCCGAATCAAAAGATTTTTTTTACATAGTAATCTCTAAATTTAATACATTTTTACGCGGATTTAATCGTATATACTAATACAATAAATTGTATTGATAAAAACAATTATATTTTTAATCCTAGCATGAAACAATTGTTTTCTTATTTAGATTTGTGTAAAAATATGTCATGTATGTTCGGGATTACTTTTCTCTTTCTCGTCGAGCGGTCGATATTCTCAGTCCGATGTGCAAACGCGATTGTATTTAATTTGTACCCTTGCACTCGTTTACTAAGGTGTTAGATGAGATCGTTAGATTTCCCGTTCGGCAAATTGTGAGTTTATCGGCGAAATCATCTCGTGCACTCTCGTGATTGGTGATGCAGTCATCACTGTATAATAAAGCCTGCACTTTGCAATAATGGCTCGCGAGCACTCGCCGAAACAAACTATTATCAGGTACAAGCTTCAGCAAATCTGAAATTTCTTAGTGCGAGTAATCAGTAATCAATGCGATCTTTTAAAAAATAAATGATATTTCCATATGAGA
Source organism: Formica exsecta (assembly GCF_003651465.1). Classification (NCBI taxonomy): domain Eukaryota; kingdom Metazoa; phylum Arthropoda; class Insecta; order Hymenoptera; family Formicidae; genus Formica; species Formica exsecta. The sequence continues at coordinate 1,775 of NW_021848237.1, forward strand.
ACTAATGCGTAAAAGAAAAACGTATTTAAATAACAATAATAATTTTTGTTTAATGTCAATTTTGCGATATATATATATTTATTCGTGAAATGCATTTTGATGATTTAAATATTCCGGAGTTTT
>NW_021848238.1:0-1924 GCF_003651465.1 Formica exsecta
TTAAAAATATATAAAAGATTTTTTTACCTCTTCTAAATAAAGAACAAATATTTTAATGTGTAGAATGACAGATTTAAAATACACATAAATCTTAAATAATGCGTATTAAAAAAAGAGAGAATATCTACATGTGCGTATGTAGGTACTAATAGAATGATAATGCCGCGAAATGCAATGAAATCTCATTACTCGTGGTAATATGATATTATGCGCAGAAAAGTCCAATGTATCTGCTACATAAGCGTAATATCAGAATATTATGAAATATCGAAATAATTTACGAGTATATAATTTTCGTATTATTATTAGCGTTGGTAGCATATGATATTGAACTATGCGCGAATATGTGTATAAACGGTTATTATATATAGTTCTACAAGATTATATATATCACCGATTTCTGGTATATTGTACCATCAAATAGAAGGAATATCTCTCCATTGCAATGAAATAATTTAATAAATCGTGAATGCTATGATTCATTAATTAAAATGATTAAAATGTGAATTAAATATAATAACTGTACAGAATATGTTCAACATAATATAAATAAAATATTTACATTTTTTACATATTTTTTTTGTGAGAAATTATCATGCGCGTTATAATGATCAAACACATATTTCTGTTTTAAACAAATGAAAAAATTATAACTTTATTTATATATACTATGTAAAAATCTAAAAAAATGTTAACATTTTTAAAAATTTCTTAATTTTTTGTATTAAGTATTATTAACATTTTATAACATTAATTCCTTTCATATCGCGAGAAAAGAAACAAGTATTGACCGCAAAGACTAATTTCGAATAATAAAATTTTCTCCACATACGGTGCAACTGTAGCATAATAAAATACATTAAAATAGTCCTTCTTTAATCTCGAATTTCTTAAAATTGTGACGTGATAGAACATTTCTGAGGTCAAAATTATATCGAACATCACAGAAACTATACAAGAAATAACTATTTTTTTCCCTAGATTTTTCTTTATTTGAACTAATATACTATGCTATCTAAATCAATTTAATTGTACATAACTTACGATTTTCTTCTGTATTACTAATTATTGTAAATTTATGAAGCGAGTATCTTGTGCAAATTAACTGGTATCATATACTCTATACTTGTATTAAAAGAAATTCATTCTTGCACACACACATGTAAATTACTTAATAAAATACAAAAAAAAATGATCAATTGCGATTCGCGTCGAGTGGATTCTCACAATCTCGATCGGGGTCCCGTAAGTTAATTAATCTTGGCAAATAAGCGAGGGGAAGGTGGGAAAGGAAACGCGCGCTATATCCCTCGAAAACGCATGACTTATTTGCCGCATAATACGAGCATAAGAGACCCAGAGGCCTTAGTCGTGGCCCCTTACTTGACCAGCGGCTGGTAAATAGTTAAGTCGGACAGATCTCTCGTTGGGGGCCCCATACTGCGAAACGGCACGCGTCAGGGCATCATTACATGGGACACTTGCCGAGCGGAGGGTGACCCGAGAGAGGGATGTGCGCACGTTTACCCATCACTCGGCGTCGATAAGCAGGAAATAATTCAGACACGAATAGACGCATTAACAAGTGAACCGGCTTCGATCGCGCGTTGAAGTAATGAACCGCGATAAATTAATAGTGCCGGCCACTGCGGTGTGTGAATCGTGATTTAAGGCATAATCAAAATCAAGCCATTTATACGATTAAAATTTGTTTCTTTATACTTGTCGATTGTGCATTATCTTAAGATGCATTTTGAGTTTGTATAAGTTGAAAAAAAAAATTTCTCTATGTTTAAATGGAAGAAAAAGCTCGTTCCTGAGATATGCGACTTCAAAATTTTATAAAAACAGCATTTTTAGAAATAGAGGTTTAGTTCCAATGACCTCGTGTCTTTTTGTACATATAATATATAAAATTTATACA
>NW_021848239.1:0-1925 GCF_003651465.1 Formica exsecta
CTTTAATGCCTTCGGTACGAATGAAGTCCCGTAGGTTTCACAATTTTTCACTTTCAACGCAAAAATGTGTGATACAGATTCCCCCTTTTTAGCGTTAAAAAAAAAGATCGTTTACATTTTTTATCAAAATTTCTATTCTTTTAGAAGGGGGTGAACTCAACTATGTATATTGAAAAAAAAATTTCTTTCTCTCTTGAATATGTAAAAATAAAAATAACAAAATGTATTAATATTGAAATACAAACGTATCTCAGCACGCAATAGAGAAATATTATGTAATTTACGTTCATTTGTAAATATTTGTACAAATCAAAATTTAATACGTAATCGAATGTACGAAATCCAATGTACTATTAAAATATTTTTAGCAATTATGTCTAATATCTAAGATGGAAAAATCGCACATTGTTCAACAATTTATCCAACTGCTGTAATGAAGTAATTATATTACAATAATTACTTACATATGCTGAATCAATTAAAACGGATTAATGCACAGTTATGAGAAATCATATCTGATATTCAAACTTCCATAATATTTTGCACATGATAGATTGTATTAAATAGACAATATTAATTATTTGTGTTAATTATTTATTCATATTAATTATTCAATCTAAACAAACTATTCATAAAACTAATCATTTTCTACACACGGAAAGAATATGAAAGGTTTCGCCTAATTAAAAATTAATTTAACGAAAATAATAATGTTTGCGAACAGTAATGTTCTAGAGAATTAATTATTGAAAGGAAAATTTATAATCTATTTAAATAATTTATATAATAAAATAATACTGTTCTATTTTACGCTGCATGTGACGTTATACAATGTGTGACAATTATTATTCGTTTTTTCATTTCGACAGCTTTTTTTCACTAACAAGTTGTTTATTGACCCGCGAAAGATTACAATTCTGTCCTTGAAAATTATGTGTATGATATTCTTGTTGTTAATAAAAACTTAAATTATATTTAATAAATTATATCGCGTACCAATTAATCATAATATTGGTTGAAACAATCTTGCGATTATTACTCATTAAACAATAAATTTTCTTTTTAAATTTTCGTATGTATGGATGCTTCCTGAACATGTTCCAATCTCGATGGCATATATCTGTGTGTATGTGTACGCGTATAATCCTCCTATTCTGTAGCAACGTGTATATTTACAGGAAGACTTCGACAAGGCTTCTTTCCTCGATAATACCAACCTTGTCGAGAAAGCGAGGCTTCCGCTCACTGTTCGAGCATCTTCAAGCCACCACCACCGTTTATATCACACTCGATCTCTCCTCGTTCGCTTCGAAATTAAGAGACGATCACGCACGTCCGTCAGTTCGATACACTCGATGCAACACCCGATCGACACCGCGATGACCAGTACAACTCGGGATGCACACCGGCCGCACGAATCGTACGCTAGCGATCGCGTAACTGACCGAGTCGAGAGGGAGAGATTCCGTCTCTATCCTGATGGCCCGGGCTCCTGGCTGACTTGCGCCCCTCGCACCTCGAAGCGCAACATGTGGTAAACCGTAGGTAGGTAACCGACACATGCGTACTATGTGTAAGTGAAAGCACGAGCGTGTATGCATCTCCAATAAGTGTGCACCCCTCTCGCGAGACGCTCCACTCCAGCTACCATGGGGGTTGCGAGCGCGCGCGCGCGCACGCACATCATCCCTTTTTATACACGCGCGCGTGTATCTCAAAGATCTGATACAGTCATTACTCGAGCTGGAAATTCGAGACTTTAACTTTTTTAGATTCGTAGAACCAAAGTTTCCTTTCGTCTACGCATCGATGATCCGCGTGGATAGAGTAACTCGTGCGATTTTATATCGCGTGATACAATATTATATGTCTAATAACATTTGTGCACGAAATTGCTATTTTATTTAACTTTTTAAACATATAGA
>NW_021848240.1:0-1930 GCF_003651465.1 Formica exsecta
ATTATACCTCGAGCAAAGGGTGAAGCGATAAAGATAAAATTAGATGCAGAGGCATATGAGAATGAAGTAATAAATGAAGCAAAAGGTAATGCAAATCGCTTTTTATCTCTTTATGAGGAATATAGACAGAATCCTTCTCTCGTTAAGAATCGTATTTATCTTGAAACTATGGAAAATATTTTCAGTAAGGTAGACAAAGTTGTTGTAACTGATGATCTGAAAGGTATGTTTTCTTATTTACCTCTTACAAATTTAGGGAAATAACCATGAGTAGTAATATTAAAATTGTTTTTGTTTCTGTATTTGTTGTTTTATTGATTGTTTTATATAATTCAATATTTGTTGTGCAAGAAACAAAGCAAGCGATAGTTATACAACTTGGTAAAGTTGTAAGAGATGTTAGGGAAAGTGGCTTATATTTTAAGTTACCATTCATAAATAGTGTAGAGTTTCTTGATAAAAGAGTTTTAGATTTAAGTCCTGATAAGATCCCAAGGGAAGTGATAACAGCGGATCAAAAACGTATTATAGTAGATGCGTATGCAAAATATAAAATAACAAATCCTGTTACTTTTTACCAGGCTGTGAGGAATGAATCAGGGCTGGTTAGAAGATTATATCCGGTTATAGAAGCACACATAAGAGAAAATATAGGCAGATTTTCGTTGATTAGTTTGTTGAACGAAAAAAGATCAGAGGTTATGCTATTGATTCAGCGTGGAGTTTATTCTGAAGCTGAAAAATTTGGCATAGAAATAATAGACGTAAGAATCAAGAGAGCAGATTTACCAGAAGAAAATAGTTCTGCAATATTTCGCCGTATGCAAACTGAAAGGGAAAAAGAAGCAAAAGAAATTAGAGCAGAAGGAGAGCAAGCTGGGCAGGAAGTTAGATCAAAAGCTGATAAATTAAAAAGGGAAATCATCTCCAGTGCAGTAAAAGAATCATATGAAATAAGGGGCCGTGGTTATGCTGAAGCAACTAGAATTTATAATGAGGCATTTAAGGTTGATGAAGAGTTTTTTAACTTTTATCGCTCTATGAGCGCTTACAGTAAATCATTTGCCGAAAATAATACTAAATTTGTACTTTCACCAAACAATAGCTTTTTAGATATTTTAAACAAAGGATGGAAATAATTTATGAAAAGTAAGGCATTTATTTTATCTATATTTGCATATTTTCTAATTGCGTTTTCTTCATACGCTAATATGTTTGATTGGAATGGAAAAAAGGTCGTTGATGCTAGCACTACTGCATGTAACTGTAATCAAAGACTTGCCGATTTAGTGGAAGAACTCATTCCTGCGGTTGTAAATATTTCAAGCGAACAAATAATCAAACAAGAAAGTAATAATAGAACTAAAATCCCTTTTATGCCAAGAAATAATTTCTTTGATGATTTTAGAGAATTTTTTGAGCATTTTGATCAGTTTTTTATGGATAGGGGCCCTAGTGTTAACAGAGAGGTGGTGTTGCTTGGTTCTGGGTTTATTATAGATAAAGGTGGAACTATAGTAACCAATTATCACGTTATTAAAAACGCCCAAGATATCACAGTTACTATGAACGATAATACTTATTTCAAAGCAGAAGTTTTAGGCTATGATGCAAGAACTGATCTTGCTGTGCTTAAGGTTCATTCTAATAAAGATCTTCCTTTTGTTGCATTTGGCAATTCTGACACAGCAAGGGTTGGCGATACAGTTATTGCAATAGGTAACCCATTTGGTTTGGGTGGTTCTGTAAGCACAGGAATTATATCTGCAAGGTCCAGAGACATTAGTATCGGCACTATGAATGAATTTATTCAAACTGATGCTGCAATTAATAGAGGCAACTCTGGAGGGCCATTATTTGATTTAAATGGAAAAGTTATAGGCATTAACACCGCTATCTATTCCCCATCTGAGTCTGGCGGTAACGTGGG
>NW_021848241.1:0-1935 GCF_003651465.1 Formica exsecta
ACAGCCTCTCGTCCAATTATAGCGTGATTGTTCTCAGTCTTGACGGGTCTCACAGGGATGTGGATTAACCGCCGTTTGGACCTCCACACAACACACAAACATACATACACACACAGACACACACGTGCACGTTTCGAATTCGAACTGGTGCAACGATGAGAGGAGGCACGTAAACGCGCCGGACACGTCCATCAGCATTGCGGAAATATTTATGGCGATTAATCGCGGACATGCCCGCGGCCCGTTAATTACGTAAGAAGATCAACGGATTACGACGCTGCGCTTTCCGTGAGAGACGTCTCTTCGGGACGAGCGGGGGGAAAAAAGCATCTTCTTGTCGATGGTAAAAATTTCTCGTTCTTTCCTTTCCCTCCAAAAGCTATTATTTGGTTATTTTTACATAGCCGTTTGTGTAAATCGGTTTCTTAAATAAATATCTCTTAGAGAAAGATTTTACATTTTTGTGTTACCTTATTGGCAATAAGAATATTGAATTATAGAGTTGAAAAAATAAGAATCCGTATATTTATGAATTTCTAATTAATCGATTTGCATAGAATATTAAGTTTCGAGATTTTATAATATAGAACTGTGTTTTTTGAAGAAAATAGCATTCTCTATCGAATAAAGACATTTTAATGAGTTTTAGATTTATAAAAGTTGCTTTGCAGAAAGCATAGCGTTTTCTTCCCAAAATAAAGCGGGTATATATGTGTTTTACAATAATCGAATGCTATGAGTCTAATTATCACCCGTCACAGATTTCAAATAATGATATTCCTTAGTTTCAGTCTTAATATGTTCAAAATTTAGATATCAAGATGATTAATAAATATTTCGATAATTGTATATTAAGGATAGCGTATGAAATTATTTTTCAGCAATATTTAGATAAAAATAGCAGAAATAATATCATGTATAGCATCGGATATATCGGAAATAACTCAAGTCGCTGAACTTTTCGAGATTCTTATATCCTTAAATTATAACGGATGAAATTCTTGTTCGACGATAGCCGACATAATCCGCCAGAATCGCGATTAATATTGCAAGACGCTTTTTCAGATATATGCAATGCAGTTGGTCAAAGTTTCAGCACGTATTCGTATAAATTCCATTTCCAGTTTCGCCGTCTGAATTAATCAGCTGATCATCAAGTCGACGTTGTCAGGTTAAAGCTCCGAGAAATTCGAGTGTTTGACGAAATCGACTTTCTGCAATGAATACTTTACGGAATCCGGGGATGTATGCAGGTATATCGATCGATCGTTACGTTGCGGAGGTTTTATACGGCAAGAGCCGAAGCCGGCTTCGATGCTTCGGGTTCATATATGTGCTCAACGTGCATATCATACTACGTGTCTGTGTTTCACGCGTGTGAAACGTATCATTTCGCGCACACGCGTAATGATAATACCGCGCGTACGTAATATCGGGTTATCAATCCGTCTTCACCGCCCACGACGTAAGACCCGCTCATTTTTTACGGTTGCCAATGGAAAAAGAACGTGAAACGGAAGTCGGTGCGAGACTTTGCGGAGGACAAGTTTAATGCCGTGAGAGACGTGGCGGTACGCCTTAAAATGGTATGTAAAACGCATCGTGCTTCCTTTACAGACACGACTGAAGGGAGTCGCCTTGATAATAAGAGACTTATCGGAGCGACTGAATGATTAATCATCAACATCGCGCAGCAATATCGGACTTGTATCATTGATGCGGTATTGGACGGTTTATCTCTAAAAGTAATTGATGGATATATTTCATTATTAAAAGCACATTCCATGAAATATGTATATTAGAATATATTGAAATTTTATCGACATGAATTATGTGTCGTCCTCCTTAAACCCTGCATTCCTATATCACATTGCATCGAATAGAGAGATTATTATTTATAATAATACATGTTTTTCAAACATGGAATAGTAAACA
>NW_021848242.1:0-1935 GCF_003651465.1 Formica exsecta
GCTGCAATTTTGTCTATTTCATCCAAAAATACTATACCGTCATTACTAACAAGATCAATGGCTTCTTTGATTATCTTATCTTCATCCATTAGTCTTTCACTTTCTTCATTAATTAATATTTCACGCGCTTCTTTTACCTTCACCGTAATAGTTTTTGTTTTTTTGCTCCCGTTAAACATCTTGCCCATTATTTCTGTTACATTCATCACACCAACTTGCCCACCTGGCATGCCTGGTATATCGAAAGTAGGTAACATACTCTTGCTCTCTCTGACGTTAATAGAAACTTCTCCGTTCTCAAACTCTTTATTCCTCAACCTTTCTCTAAAAATTTTTTTACTCTCTTCGGTTGCATCTTCGCCTACCATAGAGTTTACTATTGTTTTCTCAGCTAAAATTAAAGCCTTGTTAGCTAAGGCTTTACGTGCTTTCTCTTTAACTAAAACTATTGCTGCATCAACTAAATCGCGTATTATCGAATCAACGTCACGTCCAACGTATCCTATTTCAGTAAACTTCGTTGCCTCAATTTTTATGAACGGTGCACCGGCAAGTTTTGCTAAGCGGCGAGCTATTTCAGTTTTACCAACCCCTGTATGACCGATCATCAATATATTCTTAGGTATGATTTCATCACGCAATGGAAATGGAACCTGATTGCGACGCCAACGATTTCTGAGCGCAATAGCAACAGCACGCTTTGCATCATCCTGTCCGATTATGAATCTATCTAATTCTTTAACTATCTTCTGTGGTGGCAGGTCATCTAACAAAACTTGAGTACTGTCATTAACTTGAATATCGCTGTCATTTGAATCAAAACCACTCTTAGTATCTTTATAGAGGTCATTTTTTTCATCATAGGTGTCACTACTACAAGGCCGCCCTTCTGAAAGGGTTATAGGCTGATTGGAAAAATTAGTGCACAAAGTTTTTTGCTTGGAAGACATATCACTCCTCTATCTTTTCAATAACTACATTATGATTTGTGTAAACACATATATCGCCAGCTATCTTCATAGCCTTTTTTGCAATCTCTTCTATTGATATTCCTTTAGTGTCAATTAAAGCTCTTGCTGCAGATAGAGCAAAATTTCCCCCAGAGCCAATAGCTGCGATTCCATCTTCAGGTTCAAGAACATCACCTGTTCCCGTAATTACTAATGAAATAGATTTATCTGCAACAATCATCATAGCCTCTAATTTTCTTAGATATTTATCCATTCTCCAGTCTTTTGCAAGTTCAACACATGCTCTCATTAATTGCCCTGGGTGTTTGTCAAGTTTAGATTCTAGTCTTTCAAAGAGAGTAAATGCATCGGCTGTTGCTCCAGCAAAACCGGCAATTACAGAATCACCAGAAAGACGCCTAACTTTTTTTGCTCCGGATTTTATAACAGTGTGGCCCAGTGAAACCTGTCCATCACCTATTACTACTACGCTTTTATCTTTTCTAATTGACAGTATAGTAGTTCCATACATTTTATTGTTATCGTGTTGAATCATTTTTCTATCACTTTAAATAAGAATCTCATTATACTTTAATCTTTAGTCAAATTTGCTAAATATGTTTAATTATAGCTTATAATATAATACCTTCCTTATAACATTTAAAGTGTAGATGCAAAACATAATTCGCCCAGATTTGGAAAAAAGTATAAATAATTGGTTTGAGGCAAAATTTAACGGCCTTACATTGCCATTTTATAGCTCTATAGATCTTAGAAACTCCAGCTACAAAATTGCCCCAGTGGACGCTAATTTATTTCCTGCAGGGTTCAACAATCTAAGTGAGACATCAAGAGCAACAGCAGCAAAACTAATAAAAAGTTATTTTGAAACAAAACAATATAAAAAGACTCTTATAATACCGGAGAATTACACACGAAATAAAATGTATATAGAAAACGTATTTGTTATAGAGAAAGTACTGCA
>NW_021848243.1:0-1948 GCF_003651465.1 Formica exsecta
TATATATATATACACACACACATATATATATATGTATGTGTGTGTGCATGAACGAAAAAATATTTTATTCAGTCGTTATTTGTGTCTACTAACTCAACCGGCATTGATATAGATTTGAATATTGAAGAATTCAGTTGACACAAATATAATAAAACAAAACAAATATAATATAATATATCAATCTAGGATTTAAAAATACTGCATCGAGATCTAAAATGAGATATAAAATTATATGCGATCAAAATACTGTAACAAATTTTTGTATAGAGAGAAAATATTGTTTTAATATATCAATGCTAATAAAAAATCAATGCTATTATTATTTTATGCTATATAAAAATGTAACATTTATGATAACATTAATGTAATATTAGATCGAAGAATATTTTGGACGGCTAACACCAGGTGGTGCGTATGGGGGGCCCCGGAGGTAATATACCCGGTGCCATTCCACACAAAGCACCATGGATTAAGGGGAAGGGGAGGGGAAGGGGAAGAGTTTAGTACGAGTCCCACACAGCCCCACCGGATGGCCGGCGGGGTAATGCATAACGCATTTTCCCTCCCTACGCAAAAAAAAGGGTTAATGCGTAAGTAATTTTTTTATACATTATATGTGTGTATAAAAAAAAAGATCGAAGAATATTAATAACCAGATTTATACACGATGCCCAATGCATTAATTATCGACGATATCCTCTGCAAACAATAACAGGATATCGCGAAGATGTTCTCACTGTCGAGAGGCAGTTTAAGAATTCATTCTGCGACGAAGAGAAATTAAATTTGCGCCGATTATCGGCGCGTGACCGTGCAGCCAATACGATACGAGAGTGAACACAATGCGGTCAATGCACCGTTGAAATAATGAGTTTGCAAGTAGGACCTTCGAACCAAAGAACACATTCGATGACTTGGGCGAGGCGACAAAACTCGCTTTCTGAATTCGCCTCGGTGAAAGCCACGTATGCCAACGTTTCTACGGATCGTAGCAGTGTAGCATGGCAAATTGTAAACCGTTAATGAAAATATTCATACCTACAGCTAAAGTGAACCTTCGTCGTATTCATTATGATAAACATATATTTTCTTTGTACCATGCAAACATAAGGTCTTAGATTAAAATATTATGCGTTTGTAATAATAATATAGTTACATATAAATTATTCCTTATATAGATGTGTGTTGCAATTATAAATTTCTAATTATAATTTTTTTTTTGTAATTGTAAATAAAATGACCCAAAAATTTTTAAATAAATTTGCGATAAGATTTCATTTTAATGTCGCTAAAAACTTAATAGAATTTGTACACTATCTACACTTGCGGTCAATCTATGAAAATATATATCTAAGACATAATTAAACGTATTGAGTATCCAGGAAAACGATCGCGTGCTTAGAATATGACCTTTTACAAAGGCACATCGAAAATATATGTTGCGCTCACGTGAAGATAACATAACATTCATTCGCGTTATAAAAGACCTAGCAATCGCTGTCGGTGCATATAGAATTAAATTTGATATTGACTACATTAATATACTACATCGGCATCAACGTCGACATGAAGACCGAATTGATTCATCGATGATGATGCTGCGCGCTTTGCTTGAACGCTTATTACTGTAATCAATAGATTTCAAACAATAAACGGTCATGATATTAATTCCGTCACTTGTTTATCGACAATCTCTATTCGCTAGTTGCAACGATAATATGCTGGCGATTAATAGTTATTGATTACGATGATTGCGCAATCGGCATTCTCATTCAAATGTCAGCATAATGAAACGATTTTGAATACAACAAAATTATAAGAAAAAAATGTTCTTTTATTTAACTTACACTCCTTTTCAAATAAAATAATAATCCTAATGAGATTATAAAAAAATAGCAAAAAATATTATATTGAATTTTTTATTTAATTATTGAATATATACATACTA
>NW_021848244.1:0-1952 GCF_003651465.1 Formica exsecta
AGAGAGAGAGAGAGAGAGAGAGAGAGAGGGTAAGAAAGAGAAAGGTGAAAGACGATCGAAAACCATCCCCGTCGCCCTGGTGGTCGGAGTATCGCGCTCGTTGTCAGCGGGGTCCTGGTGTTCGTTCGCCAGGACCGCGAGGAGAAAAAGCCGCGGGTCTCATCCTGACTATGTGGTACACACCACAGAGAGAGAGAGAAAAAGAGAGAGAAAAGGAAAGTATCGTCTGTATATATGCGGTGGCTGTCTACACCGGTTATAAAATACGGTGCCTCGAAAGGCTCTCAGCATGCTCGCGCCTCCACCTTTAAGGATGGCGCGCGAACATTCTCCCTGGTTCCCCTCTTTCTCGGTACCTTCCCCTCTATCATCTTATTAGGCGTATTGAAATCAAAGTAGCGAATTTATTTACTTCATTGTTACAGCCGCGGAGTAACAGGTGTCAGCGTAGGTTCTTATAATATATTTGGTTTCAATTCTTATCTTTGTCTCTACCGAAAAATATATTATTATTATAGAGAAATTCAGAAGAATAAATCACGCCGTTTTCTTTTCATAACGCGTAGAAGATTTTATACTATCTCGCGTTATTTATTCGTCTCGAATTTTCAATTCAGAATCATTCCGTTGCATCTTTTACGCCCTTGACTTCTTCGTCTTTGTATTCGTCTGCCTTGCTTCTGGTTCTCCCGTTCGGTCGTCGCGACCGGTACTAGACGCGTCGACTTGCAGCGATGCAACGCACCGGTTCGCCTGCAGTCACCGACGTCTGAAACGGCCGTCGCCGCCATCGTAGTGCAACAAGTACAAATTGTCCGGCTGTAAAAGTTATCGCTATAAATCGCAGATGACTCGCCGCGACGCATCTGGTATGCGAGCCTTCGAGCGGTGCGACGATGACGCAACGCTCCTGCGAAAACCGGGTTCACACACACAATCATGAGTTATGATCTACAAAATCCTCGAGAAACAGCCAACGTTTATATAGAATCGCCATAATAATAAACTTTATCACGCTTATAGAGAAAATATCTTAAGTTTCGCAGAGATATATAAAAGCTACTTCAAAAAATTAATCGTATGAACAAGCGTATTTGTCGGGACAAATGCAGCAGAATAGTCGTGCGCGTTGTCGATCTTTCAATTCGTTTTGCAATATGCCTCGTAACGTCTAAAGAAATATACAAGTAGTGAACATTCAATATAGCGATCCGAGATGCGTTCAGAAGATGCAGCAAAAATTTTCAACCGTGAAACGATCTTTTTCTTTACAAAGTTCAACAGGAATGAATCGTTAATTGTCTATACACAAGTCATAAAGATATTCATATAAAAAAACGGAAGAAGTAATCGTTTCCGGACTCGTTTTAAATAGGGCTTTATTTTACTTATAATCATCTGACTATATTCTATTATGCTATTTATAAAAAGCAAAATAGAAGATAATACAATCTTGTTTTATTAAAATTAATTTTTATTGCTCTAGAGAATCTTTAAAAAAGGATCCATATAAATATTGCCATTGCAGGCCCGAAATATTATATATTATATATAGATACGAGTCTGGACGCATTGCGCCGTGAGCGTTTCGCGTGCGCGTGGCAATTATTATAGGAAGTTATGAAGTTCTCGTCGCGAGGCACACCGCGCGGTGCCCGCGAAGAGTCTATTAACGGGCGATAATCGATCTTCCACGTAATTGCCGGACCGGTTCGCCGACGTCCGCGATCGTATTGTGTGCCTAAGCGCGATTCGTTTCGGTCTTCTCTCTCACTGACCGCGCTCGATATCTAATCGTTCCCCCGTTCGCTTACCTGTTCCGTAACTTGACGAACCCGCACAACGATTCATTAACGGAGCACGATAAATTACCGCGGCACAATTGTGAGAAAACCGCGTCTACTTTGTATATATCAGGTGATTGCATAAGTTCGTGTCCGATTTAAATATAA
>NW_021848245.1:0-1959 GCF_003651465.1 Formica exsecta
TATTAATAAAATTATATTATTAATTATCAGTAAACAATTAGTAAATAATATTTTCGTTATTAACGTCGATCGATTTAAATTAATGCAATAATAACTATTGCTGTTTTGCCAACGTAAAATACTGTATTTAAAAATAAATATATTTATATAACTAGATAAAAAAAAAATATTCGCTGATATATTTTTCATTTTTTCGCCATGTACAAGAAGTCAATGTAGTCATATAGCCGGTAGGTAACGTACTTCCCGGTGGTAAATCGATCCGTCTATGCTTTCGTGCACTTTACATTTTATCGAACGGTTTCCCAGACCGCGTGCGTGACGCCTGGATCTTTTCTATATTTACACGTGCGTATGTCACGTTTTGCATGTCGGTCCCCCATAAGCCGACCAGAAAATCAACAGCGGCGCGACTCTTGCATCAACGGCTTGTGCCTACAGCATGGCAATGCGATTGTTACATGATTACCTGTCGCTTACATGGTTTGACCTTAACCCGGTTTCGCACTTTGCACACTTCGAATACGGTAGTAGTAGATAAGTAAATGGTAAATCGACTTTACGCTTACGAAGCTGTCGCATAAGGGCAGCTAAAATATCTGTAAGAATAACTTTATTTTTACTGCTGTCGTCGCCTATATTTGCATAATTTCCGGTATGATCGATCCGAGGTGCGATTTACGTCGTTTCTGTTCCCATTTTTCTGCCCTTTAATATTATTCGTATAAAGGAAAAACAATTATGTTTGCCATTTTTGCTATATAATGTATGATGAATATTCACTACATCTTTTTCTATTATTTCTTGCATATTTTATGTATATCTAGTTCTTATAATTTTTATAGCAAATCTATTAAAATAACTCGAATTCGATTAAATAAATATTTGAGTTTTACAGACATATCTCTTTTTGCACAAATAACAGTTAGAAAACATATATTTCGTTCAAAGCGATTGAAAAATCACTACAAACACGTTTTTTGATGATACTGAAATTATCATCTGGAGTTCTTATCACGTTCCTACATGTTTAACATTACGCGAAAGCTGCTCGTGACTGCAAAAATTCAACCAAGAAGAGATGCAAACATTCATAATAGTCTGCGTCACTGATATAGCATAAGTTATCGCGCCTTCATAGACTCAACATAAATACTCGTGTCATAATTGCAAATCTTTTCAATTATTTTCCTGCTAAATTGTTCATATTTCAAACGAGATCGTAAACTATACCGCGGAGATAAAAAAGATAAAAATAATGAGGAAGACATTTGAAGATATTCACTTCTAAGAATCTATTTAGTTAAAACACAAATCTTGTTTGCACTTCTATTTTATGCGACATGGATTTTTATCGAATCACGCGCACAAAGATAATATTTTAGTTTACATGAATAGAATTATCAAGAGTATTAAACAAGCATATTATTCAAATGACTGCAATTGCAAAAGAAATTTATAAATACATAAAAATGATTCTAAAGTATTGTAATTTATTAATAATGCTATTTAAAGATAAATTTAGTATTTAATCTTTCCAATTGATAGAAAACAGAAACGTCTGTAATGCGCAGATACATTTGTGCGCTTAAAAGGTACATATGTTTACAATTCACAAGCTATTACATTTGTAAAGCATAAATGATATGATAAGAAGATTGCAAACATCTTCTTCATGAACGAATCCATATTCTTTGCATTTAAAGATACATTTGTTACGCGTTCATGTTGCAATAACGTCTGTCTAACAATGTTTTATAATGAATTGAGGATATCAGATATGTATTAACAAACGTCTCCGCGTGATTGCTCAATTAGTAAGTTGAAGAACTCATTTATAAGTTGGTCTCAATATTGTACATTACGGTACACATTATACTATATATTTCATGCAATTAATAAACATGTCTAAATTTTTATCATAAAAAATTATATAATAGTATAATAATATTAATTTAT
>NW_021848246.1:0-1960 GCF_003651465.1 Formica exsecta
CGCGCTGCCCTTTCGGGTCCCATTTCTGTCTGTTTTCTTTCGGGATATGTGAATAGACCTCTTCGCCGAAGATTTTTAAGTGACGAATGTCAGGTTTCCTTCCATACCACAGTTCGTATGGTGTTAAGCCTTTCACACAGCTTGTTCCTGTGCAATTAAGGACGTGTACAGCTGTATTAGCCGCCTCTGCCCAAAATCTGGTTTCAAAACCTTTCGCGTGTAGAATCGTTCTGGCTGCCTCCTCGATCGTCCGATTTTCTCGCTCCGCAGAGCCATTCTGCTCCGGATTGTATGCCACTGTCCTTTGGTGCCTTATTCCGAAACGATGTGTTAAGGCCTTAATGTCTCGATTTATAAATTCGAGACCGTTGTCGGTTCTCAGAGTTTGAATGCTCCTTGGGCATTGTTTCTCTGCTTTTCGCAGGAATTCCTCCAGGCAGTGCTTCACTTCCGATTTGTCTGCAATAAAATATATTGTACGGAAATGCGAGAAGTCGTCCTTAAGAAGCAGCAAGTACCGTGATCCGCCGACGGATGCCGTTTGCATTGGACCACAAACATCTGCATGAATAATTTCTCCGATTCTTGTGGTTTTCGATAAACTCGATGAAAATGGTAAGCGGTGTATTTTCCCAATGGCGCACGCTTCGCAGAACGGTTCGTTTGTGTCTTTCACCGTGACCTGGAATTGGTTCAATACCTGTTTTACATGGTGGAAATTCTGGTGTGCCATCTTCTCGTGCCACGTCTTGAGTGTGTCAACCGCCGCCGCGAGGGCTTCCGACTGACCATGCTGGTAACTGGTTTTATTCGGCACTATCACTTCAAATTGCATGACGTACAGTTTCTTCTCGCGTACTCCCACTGCCACAGTGCGTTCGTGTCTAGGAAATTTGCATGTGGTTTTGTTTGATTGCATTTCTAGTCCTTTGTCCATAGCCGCACCGGCTGAAAAAAGATTATACTTGAGTTTTGGCACAAAAAGCACATTTGATAGGTGACTGCAATTCCAATTCAAGCCGTCGAAAGCTTGAACGTTGATATTTCCTCTTCCATAGGCTTTGATGTAGGCTCCGTCTCCTACTCGCACAGGCATTTTCTTTTCAAAAGATTCGAAATCTACGAACCAGTCCCTGCTGGGTGACATATGGTCACTTGCGCCAGAATCCATGTACCAGATTTCCATTCCTGCGTCAGCTGGGGTTGTTGATGCAAGAGCTTCTCCGATGTGTCCCTCTCGATGAGACAAGTCACTGTCGTCCTTCGGTTTGCGATCTGGGCAATTTTTGGCCCAGTGACCGGGTTTGTCACACCTGTAACATTTACCTTTATTTGATGAGTCACGAGTTTTCTTATTCTCGTTGCCTGGTTTATATTTTCCTTTCCCACGGTGCGTCTTTGAGGTGAAGGCCTTGCCTTCCTCTTCTCGATGTCCAGAGTGCCTGCATTCTTCTATCGTTAATCTCGACGTGAGATTTGCAAGCGTTCGCTCTGCGGTAGGAGCAGATTCCCACGCACTGATGAAGTGGTTGTAACTAGCCGGTAATGTCATCAAGATTTTGGTTATTATCATAGAATCGGAAATGTGCTCACCCATCAATTTTAGGCGGTATGCCGCATCCTCGAGTCGGGCAATATGCGCAGCCATGTCGTCAGATGGCTTCTTCGATATCGTAAACCATTTTTGCTGCAGCATGTGGACATTGGTCTCTGATTTTTGCTCGTAGACACTCACCAGTTTGTCCCACATATCCTTTGCTGTCTCACAGTGGATGATGTGCAGCGTTGGTTGTTCCGCGATCGTCGTTACGATGATTTTCTGTGCCAAGGCGTCCAGCTTCTTCCATGTTGCGACACTTTTCGCATGCTCACGTGCTGCCTGGTCGTTCATGCCTGCTTCGAGAGCATCCGGCAATACACTCGCACCGATCACAATGTCCCATGCGGCATTCGCATTCAA
>NW_021848247.1:0-1965 GCF_003651465.1 Formica exsecta
AATCATTACATGTCTACATGATGAGTTTTGGAACGCACCGATATTGCAAATGCGAAAATATATGATTTCGAAGAAGAATAATAGTAAAGAGAAAGAAGAAAAGGGAAAAAGAAGAAAGGATAGGAGCGAGTGAATAATAATATATAATTAGAAGATTATAAAAAAAATTCCACAACTTTAGATCTGCAATCTTAATATTGCATCCTAAAGAACACGACAATTAGTAAAGAAAAAAAGAAGAATATAAACAATGGGAAAACACGAAGCAGGCACACCAAAATATATTGCTAATAAGATCAAAGCCAAAGGATTGCAAAAGCTGAGATGGTATTGTCAAATGTGTCAGAAACAATGCCGGGACGAAAATGGATTCAAGTGCCACACGATGTCAGAATCGCACCATCGTCAACTGTTACTATTCGCCGAAAACGCTCATCGATATATGGATCAATTCTCAAGAGAATTTTCCCAAGGATATCTGAATTTGTTGAAGAGACAATTCGGTACGAGACGAGTACCAGCGAATCGAGTATACCAGGAATACATCTCTGACAGAGGACACATACATATGAATGCGACTCAGTGGCTTACCTTAACAGCATTTGTCAAATGGCTTGGGCGCAGTGGACAATGTGTTGTGGATGAAACAGAAAAAGGTTTGTTATCAAAATTCATATTTATAATTTTTAACAAATGAGAAATTTATCCATAAACAAAATTCTAAATTTCATAAAATGTATCCATTCATTTTTCAGGCTGGTATGTAACATATATTGATAGGGATCCTGAGACACTCGCTGCACAGGAGAGAAAAGCAAAGAAAGAAAAAATGGAAAAGGACGATGAGGAGCGAATGATGGATTTTATTGAAAAGCAAATAGAGAGAGAGAGGACAAAACATGATGTACAGGAAGAGGAAAATGAAACGTTCAAAATACCATTAATACGTTCTGAGAATGATGCACCTTTAGTTCTCGATATAAAGCTGAAACCAAAACCAAAGTTGATACCTGTGTTCAATATAAAGCAAGAGAAAAAAGACGAAAATATTAGTAAGCAGGACAAGCCAGGTTCCAGCAAATCACTTGATGAGAAAGATGGGAAATCAAAAAGATCCAATCATGATAACGAGACAGGATCTGTCAAGAAGTTAAAGATTGACAATAATCCCCCTGCAATTGAAGGTTGGCTTAAGAAAGGTTTAATGGTTAAGGTAACTACAAAAAGTTTAAGTGACAAATATTACAAAGCTAAAGGTATTGTTCAATCAGTTGAAAAAGATGGTTTTGTCGCTAAAGTAAAACTAAAGATACCAGAAGATGTTGATGGACACATAATACGACTGGATCAAGAATACTTGGAGACAGTAATTCCTGCGATAGGCAAAGAGATCTTGATCCTTTGGGGAAAGCATAAAGACAAGACAGCAATAGTAAAGAAATTACATATTGAACACTACAGTATAGATGTTGAGCTCAAAAAAGACAAAAAAATTGTGGAGAAGCTTCCATATGAACAAGTATGCAAGTATGTAGATTGAAGAATATAGTGTGAAAAGACAATATATTTTATTATCATTAATAATATCCTGCATTACTTATTGCGTTAATCTAAAGAGCACCTGTGTACAAATTTAACAACTAATATAAGGTATGAAACATGAAACTTTATATATAAAATTTTTTACAGTTTAGGAAACAATTTTTTGCAAAATATCAATTTAAGACAATTTTATTGAATATCAACTGCATTGTCAATTAATTATGTTATATTAATTCTTTTTCAATACGTGTTATTTTATACATATGTATAAGGCAAATAGATACATGAAATTATAGACTAATTAAGAATATCTTATCATATAGATGATAAAACATTGTAATTTGAACATCAAATTTATTACAATGACGGTTTTAAGATAAATTTGCTTTTTTAAGGATTTTTGTATATTATATGTATGTATAT
>NW_021848248.1:0-1966 GCF_003651465.1 Formica exsecta
TTTTTTTTTTAATTTTAATACAAAAATGCTAATATTATGTGCTCTGGTAATAAAATTATGAAATTTATAAAAAGTAAAGTTTGACTTCTGACAGCCTCATATAACTATTAACGTCTGACAGTTGATATTTACATACGTTGAATAAGAATTTCCACATCGTTCTTGCTATTAATAATAATGATAAAAATATTTTTTTATTAAATGCAACGGAATGTATTTATATGTTGCAGGTTTTTTGTAAAAAACTAAAATCTTCTAAAAAGCCGAATTTTTATAAAAAACCTAAGCTTTCAAATTTGAAAAAAGTCTGTGACGTATAAAGTTAAAAGTAATTGTACAACAAAAAAACTAGTGCAGTACACCCAAAAGAAGGAAGCAGTATCACGCTATAACACAAGTTATGTAAAATAAATGTTGAATGTAAACGTACAGCGTTACATCTAAGGCAAGAAATAGCACATTCGCGCGAGTTTTACTATTCATCCTACTGTGACATCAGAAAATGCCTGTCTTCTATAAGTATATTGTCTGAGTTTATTCGCTAGATAGACGCATGTTACTCGTTTCCGGCGCTTGACACTTTTTGGCTCACCCCGAAAGAAATAGGGAGAGTGACGAATGAGGGAGAAATTGGATTGGGTTTGCGGAAAGGATGTGTCTCGGTCCTTAAGTGTCGTCTACAATGGACTTCTCTAAAAAGTCACGTCCCTTTGAGCCGGATGCAGGACTGTTTGTTAATATAACAATACATTGTCAAAGAAACAAAGAGCTGACAAAGAAGATTTTAAGAGTAATGATGAAAAAATCAATCGAAAACATTTTTCGGGAATTTTTGTTATATCATTTTTTGTAATACTTGAATCGCTAAATAGTTACTATATGCAATTAGAGAAAAATTATACTTTATAATATCAAGTTTATATTTTGCGATGGAATCGAAATAAATTAACTAGACATTCTTTCAACAAAAGTGATCGACTTTATATATTTAATTAAAATAAATCAGACTTTCGTAAAATAAAACAATTTCGTAACAAATTAAAAAATACATCAATTATCTCTCTTTTTCTCTCATTCAAAACACGATTAGACATCAAATTTAGATGTCGAAATATGTCCCGTACATGTTGCCAATTTATTCCACTCTTCTCTCTTTATATCATCAAAAGATTAAAACTATTTTTGGATTAAAATTAAAATTATTTAACTTTATAACTAAATATAGAGAAAACAAACGAATTCCAAATTTCCCGATTAAAAATTGAATACCGTAATTCGCGGCGATAATTGTCATCGATTCACTACTCATTTCTCATTCAGGACATCAGAAACTAACAGCGATTCGACGTTAAGCGACTGCAAAAGCCCATAACGTTCCCATCAGCATACGGTACGGGACTCGACATGCGCCAGCTAAAGCGTAGACGCTAATATGCAAATCTCTCGTACTTGTCGGATTCGATTTAAATGTCACGCGTCTCACCGATGAGCCGCGTCTACAGTCCGGTGCACTAATGATATCCCTTTCCTCTAATGCATTCGCAAAAATAACATTCGTTCGTCCTATCTCTTCGTTCTTATCGGAAGTATAAAATGGATGAATCATGCAATTAAAACTATCTAAAAGGAAAAAGTGCCTACCTACCCTTTTCAAATGTTACGAAGATATTTGATCGCTAAGCTCACGGAACAACGCTTCTGTACTTGTGTGTACGTATCGAGGCGCACACCTATACAATGCCGCGCTTATTGGAGGAATCCCGTCAAGGGATTGAGCGACAGCTGGAACGGAATCACACGAAAGAAGGAAGAGTGCACAGCTAATCAATCTTCGAAGCAGATAAGATGAATCGTTTGGGGAAAGCAGTTGTTAGATATCGGCCGAGCAAACGCGACAATTAAATTATCGGCGATTCGAGACTGTCATTCATCTCTGCGGAGTGACAACAATGCTAAATTAAAAAAG
>NW_021848249.1:0-1972 GCF_003651465.1 Formica exsecta
ATTCGATTCTCTCGTAAATCATTTTAAACACTCATATCGTACAATATTTGTCTTTTGCGATATTTGAGAGATGAAATGGTTTAGTTATGCTTATGATAACGCAGGATATAGTCATGCTTACAATAATGTGACATTTTGTTGCGGACATACAATGCATCCTCTGTCGCTACTATTCCTTTTTCTCGCCAAGTACGTCGATAAACAGGGTTATAGCAAATTCTAGGTCACAGCATCGTCGTTTTTCTACCAACATATGAGATCGCTTATGATCCGGATGGAGGAACAAAATCGAGTTACGCAAGGTTAATGCTAAACGACCCTGGCCTAACGGAGGCTTAAGAGCCAAATTCAATTCAGATCCGCACGTGTAACGCGCGAGGATTGACGCATCCGCCATCGGGATCACGCCATAATAATTCGCGGTTCGATGTTGCGCGTAAACGCCTCACGGAATTTTCAATCTCAAAAACGGGACGTGACATTTATGAAAGCTAGCTCGAAATTACGAGCCATTTGACAGCCCGGCGAGATATCCTGACGGGAACATTCCTGTTCGAGGAGCTCACGTTCGTAACGAGGAGACACACAGGCTCTCGCCGGCGAGCACGGAGATGATCTCTCAGGTAGACCGGGGTAAATGCGGCCTCGACTAAGCCAATTAGCAGCCGAGTACACGTAGACGAGCTCAATGTGCTCGGCTTTCGCGGCGCAGGCGAGTGACGTCCTTGTGCGCCGTGATGGATACGCGTAGGTATGCCTTGGATAGTTTTTGCAACATTAAAGCGTCTCCTTATCCTTTGCTTCTCTGAGCGAGTGTCTCTGGCATCGATATATATCGCTTTCGATTCCGGTTGGATACTAAAGTCTCCGTTCAGTTCCATCTGGATGGAAATCGGCACTAGTTCGAACTGTCAAAAATTCGGAACATCGTGAGAAAAAAAAAGGGAAATAATACAATAAATTAATATTATTAATATTAATTATTTGATAATGATTTTGAATGCAAAACGAGCTTGCATTATTAGATTTTTGAAGTGCTCGAAAAAAAAAAATAGATATTATCTCTATGTTATCTCATAATTGCGGTGCATCCTGATGATCCCGAGGAAACATTTTCACGTGTCCTCTAAAGAGAGCGAGGGAGCTGAAGCATTCGCGCTATGTACCGACGAGATATAGTCCGATTAAGGTTACTCAG
The DNA here is from genome assembly GCF_003651465.1 of Formica exsecta. Taxonomy (NCBI): domain Eukaryota; kingdom Metazoa; phylum Arthropoda; class Insecta; order Hymenoptera; family Formicidae; genus Formica; species Formica exsecta. The sequence goes on from NW_021848249.1 coordinate 1,199, forward strand.
CTGCTAGTTGACGCCGACAGCGCGAAGCAGACCGGTGCATTATTCTTACTGCTCATTCCTACCGCGTTACGGCTTCCTAACGGCGCTATACGGTACCTCCGTCGTTTCCTGGCACACTGTACACGTACATACATCTCCCACCCGCCACCTTCCGCCTTCCGTTACGACCGAGTCACCACCATTCTGCTCTTGCGACATTTGCCGCGACCGCAGGGATGCAACCACCGATGTGCCTCGGTGTTATGAAAATATCGAGATACTCCGGCATCTATAATACTGTCATTTTATTCGTTTGTATTGAGTAACGTTTCTATTCATTCGATATCGAACGTAAAGCGATACTTACTTTCTTTAAGATTCTATATCTCTCTTTGCGATATCTCCGATCATTAATTTAAAGCGTGCATTTTTTGTTCGATGTTATCTTACAAACATATCGCGATGCCTGACTAATATATCGGAGATTATTATGCATCCAGAATATTCAAAACTTGTAAGTAATTTGTAACGCGAGATAAGGATACGTATATCTACGTTGAGAGAAAAAAAAAACAACAATACGGTGAGCATTCACTATTGATGTTTGTCCATTCAGGTGTAACATGCAAAGTAGACAGTTTAGATGTCGTATGATAATTATTTACGCACACAAGGTCAGCACGTGCCGATTTCTCCTTTTTCATATCTTTTAGAGACACTGCTGGTGCCATTTATAACGTCAATTTAGTCTTTCACTTCTTTATAGTCGCATAATATAACTCTCTCTCTCTCTCT
>NW_021848250.1:0-1976 GCF_003651465.1 Formica exsecta
AAAAAAAATTTTTCGTGCCAAAATTTAAGTTTATAAAACAAAAAATTTTTAGAGAAATATTATTTTTTATAAAACAATTATATTTGCACAAAAAAATATTATTTTTATACAGCATCTTGATTTTTTTTTATATTAATAGCATAAAACATGTTTTTAATTTATGATGTATAAAATATTTACATAAATGCTAAATATAAATTAACGAAATGTCCATTACAGAAATATCCCACTACAATAAATAGTTTATTAAAAACAGAACATGCAAATACATCTACCTTAAGTTTGATGATCGAGAACTCTCAAAGGAATAAAACTCTTACCATCAATATCTTGTTGCCTTCGGCTTCATCCTTTATGTAAGGTCTAACAAGACTGTCTGGTTGCAGAAATCTAGGCGATCGTACTCTCCTTGCCTCCTCATTCAGTTCCGTAGCTCTAAAACGGATTTTAAAATGTAGTTTCCAATATTAATTGTATTTTTAAGATTAATTGTACAATTTATACAATTCCAATTTTCAGTTAATATCTTGCTATTCGTCGATAAAATTATTAAGATTCTTTTTGCTGATGATTAACAGATCGTACCGTCTGACAGCTCCAAAAGAACCACTCGCAAAGTCAATAACACCGGCAGTAGGCCTGGTGACGAGTCCAACGACACCCTTTCCGAATCCTTTAAAGAACCCTTCTACTCCTTCCTCCTTCGCTCCTGATATAGGCTTCATTACCACACCCGTTACACCGTCAACCACGCCCTATCGAACGAAATTAATACATAATTTATACCAAGTAAATTAAAATTAATCTATACATTAATTAATCTACGATTTTACCATTACTAAGCCCTTTCCGCTTCGAGCAAGACCTTCTTGTAAGTTGGCGGGTTGCTTGTTGAGCTGTTCTTGTCTCTTTCGTTGGTAATCCTTATCGAAAGTCAGAGCAGCTATACCTTTGCCTGCAAAAGAAAAAAAATATATATCACAGAAAATGTCGAATGTTACAAGAATTAAATACAATTTAATATCTTCTTGTAGTACAAAATTCCAATACGTGTAAAAATAGAAGTACTGATAATGCATGCAATTTCACAGTTAAATATAATAAATTTGCTTGAATGATACTGAAACATACCCATCGCTCCCGTGATTTTCGATACGGCGCCCGCCATTCCGCCGACGGTGTGGCCCAACATGCTGCGCACCCCGAGAAACAGGCCCTCCGCGAACTCTCCCGGGCCCTGTATGGCCCCTTGGAAGGGTTCGTAGAACAAATCCTCGATGCCCTTCATAGTCCCGACCACAAGCCCGTATGGATTACCGATAACATCAAGTCCTAGCACGAGCACATAGGCCTGCTTGATCGCTTGGCCTGCATAATGAGTGGTTGCCTCGGAGATGAGCTGCTTGTTTGTCATGAACACATAGTTCCTCTCGAAATATGCCAATCTGCAAATTAATAGAAGAATTAAAAATCTCGAAATCTGCAGAAGATAAAAAAATTACGAAGCTCTAAGAATTGAATTCTTAAAATTTAATAAGTTTTGAAAAAGTTCTTCACTACGCTAAGATTACTTCTGATAAGCGCGATAAAAGGACTTTACTTGAACACGATGTCGTTAATATCCGTCAGTGTCACGCCGATTCCTTGCAACAACACGTTAAGTACTTGTGGCATTGCAGAGGGTCCACCTCCACTGCCAGTCATCGAAAAACTGATGTGTATCTGCGAATTAAAAAAGAGATGAGATATCAGGAGTATGAGATGCCGAAGTAAATAATATTTGCAATTTATATTCACAAACCTTAAGCGGCGAGAAGTGCAATAAATCGAAAAAGTTCTTCTGCTCGGCCGTGGTGATCAGGTTGACGTGGTACATGAGTGGTTCATTGACCAGCTTCATATCGGTACGGAATAGCGCACTCTGAAACGAAATAACTGTTTAACTTTCTCTGTCTCTGTCTCTCTCTCTCTCTCTC
>NW_021848251.1:0-1980 GCF_003651465.1 Formica exsecta
ATAAAGGAGGAGATAAGCTTTTTTTCAATAAGACATCTTTCTTCATTAAGTGCAGAATACTCTCATAGACATATAAAAGAGACCGATGAAATAATTACAATAATAATAATGGAAATGTCGAGACGTGCAAAACATAATATATTTAATTTCTCACAATTTTAAATAATATTCTGTTAACTCTGTAGATTAATCTAAATCTCTAGTTTTTCTGAGGATTATTGGAAAATACGAATGTAAAAGAGGAGAGCGAGAACTATTTATAGGATTTTGAGAGTAATGGTTAACCGATGAAGAGTAATTAATTATTATTTTATGTCTCGCGGAGAATTGGCGAGCTAGTTTGTCGATCATATTGCGGTCGCGATTACGTCTTCGACAAAAATGAAATAAAGGATAGTTCTGTTTCGTGAAAATGGAATCCGTATATTCTCGACGTAATTTGCGTACTGCCGATTAGATCGCGACCGGAGCTTTACTTTCGGAGATTTTCATTTCGATACAACGAGACGGTAACGTCCATGGTGTGAATTTTCACGGAGATATATATCCGGCTTCGATTCTCGTTCGTATCGTCGAACGTTCACGGATCGTAATTTCTGGTACGGCTCATGTATGTATTGTGTCGATTATATCATCGACAGTGTCTGTCGAACGCGCCCGAGCAAATTTTTATAGTTGACATCTTGAGTGGATACACGTTTTATCCCGCCCGACTTTGAACGATCGCCACGATCGGCACCAAACAGAATTTAATCAAAATTGTAATTTCGAACCGCCGTCAATTTGATCCAAAGATTAATTTTAACATTGATATTCTCAGCGTGCGAGAGTACACTGTTTATTTAATCTTAATGTTTAAACATCAATCGCAGAAAATTATTAATCGAAGAAAACTTTTATTATCTTGAGTCGTCGAATGCGCACATATATATATTATTTTATTCGATTTTGAAAGTTTGATGATCGATCGGGGATCATTTTTATTGCAGATAATGGGAAACGCGATAAAAAAAAAAATTCTTTAAAGGGTAAAAACAAAACTTTCTTGGAAAAGCTACTTTTCTTACTTTTCTAAATATTGATTCGAGAAGAATGTGTGTAGAAAGAAACATACTCTATTTCATATTTATTTATCTTACTTTATTGGCTTTTTAAATGTTGTTTGTCATCACTTTTCAATTTTCATCGATTTCGTCGTATATAGATGCGCATTTTGCCCCGTTCACCTCTGATCGGCGACTTCGGTATCTTATCGTTTTTTTAAACAACCGTAATGCTATAAACGTGATAATAATAGCCCAGGCTTTTTATTCGAAATGACAAAGAGTCGATAGCGTGCACACAACGAAAGTATTTTCACGGGGCACCGCTCGCGTTGAAATCGGGACTCGGGACATGAGAGGGAAATCGGCACCTTTGTATGTAGAGCACGATAGAGCGGGATCGAGTGGGTAAATATCGATTCGTGGTAAAATACAATCAGTCTCGACCATGTTGCATACGTGACTTCTCTGCGACCGCACGAATCTCTTGTTACGAGATCAGAGTTTCGCAATTTTCAGATCTCCGAACGATTTCTTTCGATTGAGATTCACCTGAGCAAAATGTTTATAGAAATAAACATTGAAAAGGAAAGAGTAAGTTTGACATTTTGAAAATTAGCGAATTGTATTATTATTATATCTTATTTGTTTATCGCATTTTCTACGATATTACAATGAGAAATAATCAAATATTACAGTATGTGAAATAAATAATCTTTATTTTATGCGTAACATATATGTACATATACGGAAATACGGATTAAAAAGGTCACTTGTATAATGCATATATATTTTATCCTCAAAAAGAAATCCAAAAGCTAGCATGTACTTCTCATTCGTGGAAAATTATCTAATTAATTCAAACATTATGAAAAAGTATGCGGTTTATTATATTCTTTGTACAAACTAATGTAAAATATATCGTAGTTTATATATA
>NW_021848252.1:0-1986 GCF_003651465.1 Formica exsecta
TTAAATAAACGCATTGGCGGAGGAGTGGCTCCCCTCCCCCTCCCCGAAAAAATCTAACCTCACTCAACCCATGTCCCAGAGATGAATTATTTCTTAAAATAATAAAAATTCACCCAGACATGGATTGGGTTAGGTTAAATTTTTTCGGAGTGGGGATGCAGGAGGAGGGACCTCGCCCACGCGTTTACTTCATAATAAAGTTGAACTATATCAAAGTCAAGATCAAGGTCAAGGTTGGGGCTAAATCCAATTTTCTTAAAATGTTATTTTTACAATACTTCAAAATTGCATATCTCTGGAAAAAAGAGAACGCCACAAAATTCAAAGCGTATATTACTTAGGAATGTACCATCTACAATATATGTAAAAATGAAAACGATCCGTCATATATAAGTTAATCCGAACATCTACCGTAATTTTTTCAACATTAAAAACAAATCGATTTTTATTTATATTTATTCGATTAATATCCTAATAGCGGTATATCGAATACGCTTATCTATATTTCATTTTGGGACAATCTTAGAAAAATAAGAAATAGTGGTAATGCGTTCGCGGCGCCATCCTCTTGCTTTTCTTCTTCGAAAATTAGTAAGACATTTCGCGTTTGTTCGAGCCATCTAAATATTTTCTTAGGACACAAAACTCTTGAGATTTCAATAATGAAGGCAATGATCGAATAAATCATCGAATTAGCCTTTGGCTTTTCTTCGAAAGAAAGGCGAAAAGAGCCGTCAGGTAAGAATTTTGCGAGATAACCCAATATAGGTAAACCACAATAAAATCCAGCGTTTCTTTTTGACGAGGAGAAAATATTTGATCTTCAATTTTAGCATTTTTAACTTATACTATATTTTTAAATATAGATAGTATAATTCATTTATTATTTGTTTTTTTATTTTTTTAATAATTCTCTCCAGAAAAGAGATACCTCGTCATTTTTAATAGATTCCTGTTCGGTAATTTTATTTTAAAATTTTAGGGTCGGCTCTTAAATTGATGCTAATTTATATCAAAATTATCTTCACGACAAATTATTTATTAAGCGAACCGGTGTAATTGTGTGCGCCACTTTTATCTGTTTGTATTATCTGCGATATATGTCGCCAAGAGATGCGTGCATTGATATCTAATGATTTTTGGGTGAGTTGGCGACGAGAGAAGAGAGAGAAAGAAAGAAGGAAAGAGAAAAGGAGAATGAAAAAAAAAGCAAGAGAAAAAACTGGTCGTTAAAAAGGATTTTCCCGCGATATATCTTTATTTATGTACGGTAAATAACTCATGTGTCGCGCTCACACTCTCGGAAAAAAAATTGTGTCAGTGTAACGGTAAACTCATTTTTTCGCTGCTCTTTGGTATCGGCGCACATTTTCGTAGTTTCCGTATGACGGGATAATTAGATAATTTTTTTTATCTTCGTATCTTCTTTGTATACTTTCATCAATTAAATTTTTAAAATTTTTAAATTTTGTGTTTTTTAGAGTCTTGCAATTAAAAACTGTACACAAATAATGACATTTTTTTTCCTCCCTTCAAACTATAAAAAAATTGCGCTAGTTATATTAATTTTATTTAAAGAATACAAAAAGTACTGTCTTCTTTCAATATTTTAGTATTGAAGAATGCAATATTATCTAATAGCAAGTTCATTATATTGTAGTATAAGCAATAAGACGTCGTTTATACAATATTGTTTTGTAAGGAAATCCTTAGAGATACTTTTCAACGATGCTCATAAATAACCACCAGCTCTAACTATTGGGGAGAGCGAAGGGAAGAGAAAAAGAACGCGTCTCCGCGGAAGAGTGAGAGACATCGAGTTGCTCAAGTCGCATCACTACCGGTCATTTGATAAGGCTGATAAAGCGCATAAAGAATGCTTGTCTCCCCGCGTCCCCTCCTCCTCTCTGCCACTCGTTGGTATCTTAACGTTTGTACGCGGCCGCCCTGTCTCCCTCTCGCTCTTTTACTGTTACACTTCCTCTC
>NW_021848253.1:0-1988 GCF_003651465.1 Formica exsecta
TTTATTTTATTTTCGCATGTCACTACACTTTCCCACATTTTCTCGCAGCTAAAAGTGAACGTGGATCGGAACGCGCGCTCGTTTGCAAGCCACCAGCCGAGAGATGCTAATCTATCGTCGGGCACGTTACCCCGGACGTTTCGAGGTTTCCGAGGCGACACTTTCCGTGGTTTCCGTGTCTGGCGAGATTCTCACGCGCGCGAGCCTCTTAAGTCTTAAGTCACGCGTCTTGACTCTGATCTTCATCAACCGGCACGTCGCGTCGGTCCGTCGCAGTCCAACGGTGCGGCGCGGCGTCGTACGCGTGTGCGTATGCGTGTAAATGCGCGCCATGCAAATTTCTGCGTGGGGGTCTTTGTTGGTCGAAGGATACGCGTTACGTTGTACGCGCCCCGTCCTTCCGGTCTCGCGGGCAGATAAATAATGGTAACGCGACTCCGCGCGATTCTGTCTACCGCGGTTCTGTTCGTCTTGTTTGCATAACCAGCCATATTGGTGAACCGCTTCATTCTCTGCGGTTAATATATTCCGACCACGACCGCGCGATTTTAACAAAATCGAGATTGGCCTTCGTTTATCCCCTAAGGCATTTTTTCTATTTAAATGCGATGAAGGAATAATATATTTGTGTGCAATAAAATGTAATATATTTTTTTTCTATCAATCTATATATATATTCTTCTCGGGATCATATACTTAGTCCTTACAAACCGCTTTCAAAAACTACCAATCTACAGTAGCGATAAAATACGATTTGAATACAAGAAAATTTATCGCCACATCTGCTAATGGTTTTGCAATGACCATTTTTCATCATACACTCATTATCTCTGTTACCTATTAATGTTCCAGTTGCGACATACGCTGAATCATTCGCTCGAATATACGTTGCAGCTCGATCGGTTCGGGAATTTTGGAATTTTTAATTTAGCTCATTCGTTACATCGTTTCCCCCGCGGCTTTAATTAACCCACTTTATATTGCTCGTATCGAAATTACGTACGTATTCATGCATTATGCACCTGGTGGTCCTTGAAATCGTCCATACTCGGTAGTTTATTGCTGCAACGCGATAAACTACCAACGAGAATTTGAAATAAATAAATTACGCATAACGTTGTACGTGATAAACATTTGTGTATAATAAAAATTTGCAATCAACATTTGAACACACAATATTCATTTGCAAAAACGACGTTACTTGCAAAGACATTAATGTATTTGGAAATGCAGGGCATTACTCGACGGCGGTAAAATCGTTGACGATTACGCGGAACTTATTATCCGGTCGTGACTTGAACCAGTCGCATTTTCCACTATCTCTCTCCTTTACTCGGTGCAGCACGTCTCGCTCGTCCCATTCATTTTTTGCCTCAACGACGTCCATCACGATTCGTGTAGCACGACGGGGGCCGCGCGCTCATACCGTCCGCTTTTTTCTCTAATCCTTTGTAGGAGCGGCGCCGCGGATTCTTACGTGTACGATCGCTTCTTTTCGCGCCAACCTTTCGTCCCAGGAACGTACGCTAACACCGGTATGCCGCGATAATCGATACATAACTTCTCCGAGCGAGGAGTTCCGCGGCAATTGCGAATGAAGTCACGATAAAATAATTAACCCGTCGTGCTTTCGGCAGTCTTCTCGCGCTGTCCTCTATCAATTCGCGCAAAAGGGCACGTATCCCCGCGATGCGTGTACTCGAAGAAAGACTTCAAAGCGCGTTCCCTTTTCAGCGTCGTTGCAAAAAAGCGTAGGAACAATCTCAGGCTCGACGCGGCGAACTCTCTGAGAGTTAGAGTACAGGATGAGAGGAGTACATAAACAACACTCTCGAGTGGCACGGCGGGACGCGCTAATGACCGGGATATTAAATAACGATAATGACGCCGTCAACGGGTCCCCTTTTTGTCCCCTGAATCGCCCACGATGACGACGACGATGCCCTCCGCGGGAGGAAGGCGAGACGCGGGGGGGGGGGGGCGACACT
>NW_021848254.1:0-1996 GCF_003651465.1 Formica exsecta
CGAGCGTTGTCAAGGGTGCTTTGGGACACCCTGTATATATATTATAAAGAACTTTTTTAATAAAATTGCTTATATCTTTTAGAACAATATTAACGCGGGTATTGAAAAATGTTTGCTCTTATAAAAAAATAGTTGTTATATTGTAAATATTCTATTAAATAGTATCGCAAGGAAACCAATTGGTCCCGGCTGCAGATTACGAAGATCTAAGCCAACAATACCTGGAAGAATGCAAGGGACATTAGCTTCCGATGAAGAAAATACTTCTGAATACTCACATCCTCCGTCCAGTCAGACCTCCACTTTAGAGAGTAATCCGGATGTTCAAAGGGTTCTTCGTAATATACAACATTCCCAAAAAGTAAGAAAATTAAATTTTTTTATTTTCACATGACATGAATTCTAATATGAAAAATAACTGCAAGAAGATATAAACTTATTAATTATACATTATTATATATTTGCAAACAAATATGCCACGTAGACATATATTATACATACATTATTTAAACATACATTAAGCACATTTTTTAATTGTTTTTTAAAATTCAACTTGTTTAAGTCACGTTTGATTTTTTGCGATTGATAATTCAATTTTATAAATAATATGGTATATTTCTCTCTTACGACATCATACATATACTCTTATGATTCCATATATGTATGAAATAAAAAACGCTCCTCTTATTTAAATTTAGAGAAAGGAAATAGACGACGCTTCTGACACATCGAGTCAATCGGAAACGGACGAAATCAGTGAAGTTACAATCGCGTCTCAACCAGCGAATGGAACTATGAAAATGGAGAGCCGAGTATAAGAGTACTGTAGTATAATTTTTATATTTGATTTTTATGAACGCGCTATATTGATAGGTTAGATTTATTGCCTAAATGAAATTCAATAATTACAGCATTCTTCATTCTGTAACTTATGTTAAATATTGTAGATATTCATATATATATATACATACACACACAAATAATGACATATAGATAAACGTACATAGGACATACATGCATTACGTACATCCATATATACACATATACTGAAAATTATTTAGAAGAAATAGCAAAAACGATTGGGAATTCGAGACTTTACATCTCAATGGAATATTGAAGCCGCATAGTTTTCCAAACATTCTTCACCAATATGTACAATCAATCACATACATGAATTAGTAAAAAATTAGATTAATATTGCTCAAGTTTATTTGAGTATACATAAGATTTTTTTTATATATATATATACCACATGAGATCATGATTCTAGATTTATAATGTAATTTTCGTCCAACAAATCTAAATACTGCTTCGAAGGATGTTATTCACAATGTAATAATTGTATCATTCGAAATCGCTACATACATCGTACATTATATATGCCTCGCAACAGTCATTCACATTAATGAATGATAAGATATATATAATGTCCAACATACATACTTCAGGAATCGTATATTTATTTTTTTCATGATACCTAGTATTTTTCATCCATTAGTTTAATAGTTACTTTCGAATAAAACGCATATATACGTCATTTTTAAGTCACAAATTTATTTTAAACTGTGCATACACTCAAATTGGCATAGAAACAAATTTTCTATCAATTTAAAATGCAGACAGTCAAAACTCTTCAAATTCATATATATTTCCCTGCTTATGTATATGTCTATATCAAACGAAATTGAAAGGCAGCTGTGAATAATAAGATGCTTTCATAATTATGAAAGCATCTAACTAAAGATATTATGCGCGAACGTTTAAATACAAACTAAAAAAATTGAAAAGGATCAAATAAACCTCACGAAATGGAATAACATGTACAATATAACAATAATGAATTGAACGAATTTTATTATGACATAAGTGCCTACGGCAATTTGCATGCATCGATCGCGTTAAAGTGTCTAGTGAAAGTTAGAGTATTAATAATATTGTACACACATATATATATATACACATATATATATACAATATAATATTATATATATATATA
>NW_021848255.1:0-2011 GCF_003651465.1 Formica exsecta
GTCTAATAGGACCAGTCTTGATATCCTCCATTCTACATCCCCCATCTTTAGCTATGACATCCAGTACTTCGTCTATGGTTACTGAGTCGTCCAATCCTATTAATCTAATTTCCCCCTTAATGGTTGGTCTTACTATCTTGGCTTGATCTTTAAAAATGTCTCTCAATTTCTCCGCCAGAGCATCTGCATTGGCGGATCCCTCAGGCCCAAGGATCTCTATGATCATGCCACCATTGGCTGCTTTCCTGATCTTGGTCGAGTCAATTTTTAGATCTCCTAGTGACACTCCTAGTCTTGCTTTATGTAGGACCTCTGCATAAGTAAGACCTTCTTTTTTGGTAGTAACAAGAATCGCAGCCGTTTTAGGTGGTCTCCTAGTTCCTAAATTGGCCTTCACTTCTTTATTCTCAGCAATTGTTTTAGTAACATTGCCTAAATTTCCCGCATTTTTCCTGGTCCCGGAGGCACGGTCAGAGTCTTGTTGATTTCTCCTGACTCTTGTCTTGCCTACTACTTTGCTCCATTCTTCTTTGCCTGCAGAATGTGAGGGTCCTGCAGTGGTGCTCAGATTTTCTGAATTATCTGAGTTCGAATTACCCATGTTGCCTTTCTTTATTCCCTCTTTATCATATCTAGGGGGAATCAGTTGAATATTTGATTTAATCCTCGGTCTAGGTCTAGGAGTCCGCTGGGGCAGTGGATTCTCCTTGTGTAGTTTAACGTCACTTCCCGTTTCAATACTTCCAAGCTTACTTTGTTTTCTTAACTCAGCCCTTCTCCTGACTAATTCCTTAATTTGCCTATTAAAGTTATCTTCTGTTTCTTTTGTTTCAGGTCCAGGTCCAGCTCTCTTTGGGATTGCAGCCGCCATCACCGGAGGATCTTCGGAGTTAGTTTCCATGTATGAAGATTCTTGTTCATCAATAGGTAAGTCCAGTACCGTTTTATTATCCTTAGCCCTGTAGGTAATATCTTTTTCTTTTTCAGATTCAACTATCAGTTCCTCTTCTTCTATTTCCTTACCCAGTGCTTTTTTTAATTTGTACTGGGTGATGCGTAGGGACGCTCTTGCCTTCCTTCTATCCTCTTCCAGCTCATCCTGCTTGTCTCTAAACTCGGAGACTTCTTTTCTGAGCTCTTCTACTATAGCTCTCATTTCTTCAAACTCTCTTTCTCTTAAAATGTCCTTCAGTTTTAATTTCTCTATCTCAGCTGTTAACTCTCTGTTTTTAATTTTTAGATATGCAGGATCCCCGGAGGCTTCGGATTTGAAGATTAGAGTGTTGATTACCTCTTTAGCTCTCTCCAGGTCTCTTCTTATCCTTCCACTTATGCCTCCTTGTAGATTTTTGCTCCTTGCCCTCATATTTTCAATTCTCTCTAAACAATCTAGGCCCAAGGCCCCCACATTAGTTGCCCCCATAATTTTCAGGTCTTGTGGGGCGAAATCCTTATTTGCTTCTTCCTCGTCCGAAGAAATAATGATTCTATTTGATTTCCTCGATCTTGTTTTCAGAGATTCTAGGGATTTTCTTCTTTCGCTCTTGGATTCCGATTCGGAACTTCTTTCGGTTTCCACAGACATGAGCGACTCCAAGGATGAGTCCCCAACGGTGGCTTCAGCTTTAGGATTAGTGGATTGAGCCCTCTTTTTCCTTGGCCGGAGTTTCCTCAGGTTAACTCCCTCTTTTTTACTACCGCCTTTTTCCTCATCACTGGGAGTGATTACATCTGGAGATGTTTTCGCTTTCCTCTTACTTTTACTACCAGGTTCCGGAGTTACCTCTTTTCCAAGGCTTCTATTTAACTCCTGCTGATGTAATATAATTCCCATAGGAGGAGAGGAGCAATCGACAAAGGTCGTCATCTCTAACGGATCTTCAAGTGTCTCGACGGTAGCATGTTTATCCTCCACTCCCGTCGGCAGTCGTGGAGAGAGCCCTTCGCTGGATGAAGACGAACGAGCCTCAGGGACCGTAGGGCTCGTCCGCCTGTCGCTGGAGGTCCGACT
>NW_021848256.1:0-2015 GCF_003651465.1 Formica exsecta
TACCTTCGTTAACCAGCTGAAGACTGCGGTAAATGTGGGGAAGGCATGCGCCACAACCCTTGCCTTAAGGGCACAAAACATAGGTGCACCGGAGGCTGAGAAGTCGGAGGCGGATGAACTCCGCAAGCAGCTAAGGGCTATCCGCATGGAGAATCTTAGACTGCAAAAAGAGGCGGAACAGGCCCGGGAAAACCTACGGAGAGCACTTGAGTACCCAAACGTAGGTTGTACCGGCATAACAGTGAACACCAAAACTGCTCAGGAAGAAATGGTGATGGACCTCCCTACGGAACATACAGAGTGTGAGGGCACAACTGGTGCAAGTCCCATACTCCCTCCAAGAAAGGAGTGGCCTCAGGCGGTCAGACCACCGATAAGGGGCATCTCCAAGGTGCTGGAAGACCGGGAAGAGGCCCCAGCTGGTCTGCCGGTCATTGATCGCCTCATCAGTAAGAGGCTGGATAGCCTCTTCAACAAATGGAGCGAAAAGATGGAGCAAGCTCTTGGTAAGCTCACTGGGCAAGTCCCCCAGCCAAAAGGCCAAGGGGCAAACCCTCCTTTAGCCAAGAGCAAAGCAGTCGGGAAGGGAAAAGTCTTGGGAAAAGGGACCACAGCTCCCCATGTTCCCACCCCCGTTGCAGTCAAAAAGCAGCAACAGGGAGGTACTGTGGAGAGCGGCACCGGGCGTAAATCAGCCCACCCCTTTCCCACCTCGGTGCCCGCCAATAAGCAGGCTCCAAGGGGTACTAAGGAGGGTGACGATACCCCTAGGGCGCCTAATGCGGTCCCGAAAAGGAAGGAAGGGCGAGACTCCGTCCCCCAATCAAAACATGCGGCTGCACCACAAGAAACGTGGGCTACCGTGGTGAAAAAAGGGGGGAAGAAGAAGGGGAGCCAACCTGTGACAACCACCAATAAGCCGGGTCTGGCCCTAGCTAAACCAAACCGACAAGAAACGGTGGCAAGAGTAAAGACGCGGAAGTTGCCGAAAACAGCGGCAATCACAATAACTTGCCCACCAGGGCAATATGAGGAAACAATTCTTGAAGCACGAAGCAAAATAAAAATATCGGACTTCAAGATAGAGGGCCTCCGTACTAGAAGGGCGGTAACAGGCGCGCTAGTATATGAGATTGCTGGCGAAGACGGGAGGGCGAAGGCCGATGCCTTTGCAAATAAACTACAGGAGGTGCTGGCAAACAAAGAGGGAGTAAAAATCGCCAGGCCAATGAAGATGAGCGATATTAGACTGAAGGACTTGGATGATTCTGTTAGCACAGAAGATGTCCTCCAGGCCATCATGGGCCTTGGTGAATTCCAGCGGATGGACATAAATGTTGGCCCAATCAAAAAATCTGGCAATGGGCTTGGAACGGTGTGGGCAAGGTGCCCATTAGAAGCGGCCAATATTGCCGCACAGAAAGGCAAACTGCAGGTGGGCTGGGCACTGGCGAAGATCGAGGTCCTGGAAACAAGACCTCTCCAGTGCTTCCGATGCTTAGAGGGAGGACACGTTAGGGCTACTTGCACAAGCAAGATTGACCGTAGTGGGAAATGTTACCGATGTGGGGAGGTCGGCCATGAAGCTAAGACCTGTCTGGCTAAACCCAAATGCTCCATATGTGCGGATCAGGGAAGACAATATGATCACCGTACCGGGAGCAAGAGCTGCTTACCGGCAAGGAGGAAAAAAGGGTTGAATGGGAAAGTTCCGGCTGCATCAATAACTAAGTCAGACCCAAACACCCATCCGAACATCCTCCCGAATGCTGGTCCTTCCAGGATCAGGATCGTGAGCAACGAGGAGGTGTCGGAAAATCAAATCCCCCTTGCATTGAGGAGGAATAAAAGGACGGAGATCCAAACCTCCCAGAAAACGGCCGTAAGTGAAGACCAACCGATGGAGGTAATACTGGAGGAAGCACTGTCAATTAATAATAATGACGTCTAAAATCCTCCAGGCAAATCTAAACCACGCACGTCAGGCACAGGACTTATTCCTGCATAGCCTGATG
>NW_021848257.1:0-2023 GCF_003651465.1 Formica exsecta
CTAACGAAGGAACGGTAGGCGACCACCGACTGCAACAGCGGCGATGAAGAAGAAGACGACAATGTTATGCATTATGCAGAGAGGTCGCCAGCTCGAGTTTCTATTTGTCCTGGGGACGTATACTGCGGTCTTACTACCTCAAATACGTTCAAGATTAAACGTAGAGTATCGAATACGTATATGAATTCGCTTATATATAAAGTGTTTATAAAACATGCAGCCAAAGTTCTGTGGTATTGTATCGAAATAGTTGCACAGCTAAAAAAAATGTTTTTATATTTCAAAATATGTCTGAAATTTCTTTATTTAAAAATAAAGGGGATGAAAATCTCTTTAGCACACAAAAAAGAAATGATGTCTTTAATTTTTTCAGTCACTAACTGTCAGCCACGGTAATCACCGTCCAAGAAAAATCGGTTTTAACGTTGGTTTTATGTTGTTCGTTGGATAGGATTAATACGTAAAGAAAATATAAAAAATTATACGATTTCCCTAATGAAGCTAAAAATTGCTACATTAATTTTTAAATATAAAATATGAAAAGTCGATTATTTAAATTGCATGTAGAAATTATAACAAAGATTATATCTCATGTATGATGCATTATTCCCGAGATTAAAGAATTATATAATTTAATAATAAAAATTGATTTTCTCACACGACAATTTTTCTAATACATAACAGATATTTAAAAGAAGATCCGGCACAATTATTAGTTCGATAAATAAAAATTTATGTTTTCACACAGAGAGATGAAATTTGGCTACACATTTTCTAAACAACCAATCTTCAAAAGTTTTTGTACATAAATGTCTGAAATAAAATTATCATTCTGTGCATTCTTTTATTTGCTAAAGTAAACGAAGAGAAATTCTAATGTCAGGATTCTAATAATCGCCGCGTCAGTTATAAATGTCAATTTATTTACGCGGATTAGTAAGCAGCACAATGATCGACCACCATGAAGGACGTTCGTTAGACAATAGTTGCATATAGTTCTATTAATGTATTGATTAATCTCGATCAATTGATCCGCGATACAATCGCAAATCGAATTGTATCGCATTCCAATACATTATTACTTGACATCTGGCACATGACAGATCCACGATCACTTTGCCGAGCGACAAAGCTGCGCGCTCGCTCGCTCGCGATCTAATAAAATCAGATCGTGAATCACGTTAGAGCGGAAATGAAAAAAGAATGTCTCTCCGCGGATCTGTCGTCGTGTTTGCCGTAATGTTTACGAGAGCAAGAGGGCACACGCCTTGCGCTAGGCGTGGCTCGCCCTACTTTCGCGAGAGATACGAGAGACGAGTTACAGATCGAGTCACTTCCCTGCAGCGTCTCGTCGCAACAGCAGCTTTTCGATTCCACGAGTAGTGCACGCACACCGAAAATGAGACTTTCTCATATATTAGATGGAGCCCAAACTCCGTTGCGCGTTTACAAACAACGGGAAAGCTTTCCGGCGCTCGATCGCCGGATGCTCTCTCGATGTGTGCGGAGAAAGAGATCTAATTTTCTACGTCACACAAACACAGCGTATGGTAGCGGATTGTAGACATAGAATCCGCAGAGGAACGACTACGTGATTATAACTTTAATTCCGGAACACGAGATTATTAAATCTATCGCGGAGTAAAAGTGGTGAGAACATAAAATTACACAAATTTATGTGGTTTATACAAATCTCCGAGTTGAAACGAAGTACCGATGTAATGGAGAAATTATTTTTTATTACGGGAATACAGAATGTAACGATGTTTAATACTTTCGCTGCTAATCATTATTCTATTATATCTTTATATATGTATATTACATATTTATATCTTCAATCTTCAAGATAGGCTACCTGAGAGAGCAAATAAACGGACAAAAGTTATCAACTGACGACTGACATGATTAATATCTAGAATACTTATTCGAATAAAGCTTCTTATTCTGTTTCATTCGTTAAAAACCTTTCAAATTATTAATCGTTAATATCTACTTTTATATAATTTATTTAATTATTTAAAAC
>NW_021848258.1:0-2031 GCF_003651465.1 Formica exsecta
CGGCACCGTTAATACCTAAAGACATCTATGTCTTTAAAGCTATGGGTTGAATGGCGCGGAAAGAAAGTTTAAATATGTAAGTCGGAAATTGATGTGTTAGAAATTTGTCGACACGTGTTACGATTAGGTTAGGTTATATAACGTAATCGCGCGAATCGTGCAGACTTTTCACACTTCCGAATACAAAACGCTTATTTTTCAATTACTAATTAGATTGGCAAAGATGCAAATGATCGATTATAATCGTAAATTTATGTACATTGAAATTGTTATATTTCTTTGTGTAAGAAAATAATATAAATGTTAATAATAAAATAGATATATGTAAAATATGATTACTAATTCAGATATGATAACATATAATTCACTAATCAAATGAGAGGTTTAGAAGCAAGAGGTTTGGATACTGATAATTAGCTAATCTTTGTTTTTATTTTTTCAGGTAAAAAAATGCCTAATTCAATATGCAATTTGTCACAAATATCTTTGGACAAGAAATATATGGAGTACATTTAAAATTAGGATAATTGAATATTCTTCCTTCCGGATGTCTTTGGTGTTTCTAAAAATTATACTAATATGAATAACATTACATCAGAAAAGCTTTCGTTATATTCGGTTCTCAGAATCAAAAAAGATGATCTTAAGGAATTTATTTGTGGTTGGGGTGCCGCTGTTATTAATGTCACTGTCACTTTCCCTATTAATAAAGTCATATTTAGACAGGTATGTAATGCAAATAACATTAATAAACATTTCTCTATACATTTCTCTATACATTTCTCTATATTATGACAACACTTACTTTTAAGATTTAAGTAAAAACACATTTGATCATCAGTATAAAAATTATTTTTGTTATGATACAGATTTTGGAGGGAGTTCCAGTGAGTACTGCAGTCGGGCAGATATCACGAGAGGGAATACAATTGCTGTATCGTGGAATTTTACCTCCTCTGTGTCAAAAGACTTTGTCCCTCAGTCTAATGTTTAGCACGTATGAAGGATGCAAACAGAGATTCGGTTTGCTTACCGTAAACAATGTGCTGGCTAAGGTACTGGCGGCGAATATAGCCGGCACGGTGGAGGCTGTGCTCATGCCATTTGAAAGAGTACAAACGTTGCTGCAAGATTGGCGATATCACGACAAATTCAAGAACACGCCCCATGCGTTTAGGTATCTTTTAACGAATTATGGCGTGTCTGAGTGTTATCGCGGCATGGTTCCTATCATATATAGAAACAGCTTGTCCAATTTGATGTTCTTCACTTTGCGAGATCAATCGAAAATCTTGATAGGCGAGCAGGATTCATTATTGACGAACTTTATCAGCGGTGCACTCATCGGTGGCTTTACCAGCACAGTGTTTTATCCGATGAATGTAATCAAGATACACATGCAGACAAAAATTGGTGGCGACTTCGAGAAATTTCAGGTTGTGATTCGCGAGATATATGTCTCCAGAGATCGAAGTTTAGCTTCATTTTACAAAGGCGTTCACTTGAATTACATGAGGTCTTTCATTAGCTGGGGTGTGATAAACGCGTCGTACGATTTCTTGAAGAACATCTTCTTCTAAATTATTTAATGAAGAAGAGAAGTATTTTTATTTATATTTATTTAGGAAATTTATTTTACGCCCCGCTGTATATATCAGATATTTTAAATAATAGTAGGAAATTGTATCTTTTGTAGAAAGATGTGAATGTCACAGTCGCACATTCTTCTTAATATATATATGCGGGATTAAGATAAATATGCGATTGCACATAGGAGAAAAGTCTATTATATATATATGTAAAAACTTTACCTAGTTTAATATCTATTTAGCTTTAATAAGTATTTGGAGATAATGTCAGACTGACTTGTTTTCTTTTTAATGTGTGAATAAGAAGAATCCAAGATGGATTTTAAAAAACACATTGTTCTTTTTGTCTATAAAAAGATTGTATGGTTTGTATGTACAAATCACATATAGATAGGTCACAGACTTCTTTACGTGGACTACCCTGTATATATATATATATATA
>NW_021848259.1:0-2041 GCF_003651465.1 Formica exsecta
AAAAAATAATATCTATATGTAAGCAATCGCGATATCTTTCTCATTTATTATATAATTTTATTATATAATTTTATTCTAGTAAAAATCCGAAATACAACTATACATATTATTTTAATTAATTGCGGAAATATATGTTTCGTACTTTATTTTATAGGCAATAATATATAATATTAACAAATCTTCATGCAAAATTGTATTATTTGTTATATCTAAACATAAAGAAAGTTACCAGGGGGATATCGTACATTTATAATAATGTTGAAATATGTTTTTGACAACAAAATATGTATATCAATATCTACCAAATGTCAACGAAATAACCAGCATCACAGAAATATCAGGCAAATACCGTGTATATTTTACAATCGAGGGTACCAAAGAAAACTGAAATCCGTCATAAAATCTTACCGGAAGGCGATCCTATAAATTAAATGTTTTATAGTGCTATTCTAGTTTATACAAGTACTCATTTTTAATGTTTTTTATGCGATTCTCGAATCAAGTCACAATCGTTCTTAAGCACAGAACACAACGAACAAAGCACAAAACAAATTACGGAAGTTTTTTTCATCGATTAAAAAAAGAGCTATATTATAGAGATTTATCTTATTCAAAATCTTTCTGCCAAATCTTTTTGCACGAATCAGCCGTGCTAAATTTCATGATGTTCAATTGATGATAACTGACAGCTATTCCATTCGGATTGATTGATAATAATGAATTCTTTTATTTCAGAAGTAAAAAAAAAGACCGCCATATATATATGATAGTTCGAGAGCTCCCTCCGCTTTCCTCCTACCGTTTTCTTGCGGATCGATTCCAGCTGGATCACTGACCTGACAGTACGCCACGCCGTTCCTCCTTCGTACGGGCGTACGAATTATTGCGGGCCTGCGTACTCCCAGGAGGGGAGAGGCTAACATCGTACATGGCACGCGAGAAGGTACCTTACCTGGTCTAAAGCGGGTGGTGTCTATCCGGCAGCACATAGAGGCAATCTCGTCAATTCGAGGTGCTATCCGAGTACCTTGAACGACGGTGAATAAGTGACGATAAGTAGGTAGATGGGTAGGTAGGTAGGCAGAATAGATAGGTTGGTCGACTCGCTCGTTAGACTAGAGAGGTGCGTTGACCCTCTCGGCGTGTTCAGCGAGAGATAGGAGAGGAACACAAGTAAGGAAGAGAGAAAGAAAGAGAAAGAGAGATAAAGAGCGGAAGGAAAACGAAGAGAGAAAAGGGAGAACGAGAGAAGGAACGATGCTCGGATATAGAGATAGAAGGAGCGGAAGAGGTGTTCGTTAGTGAGATGTCGAATTCGCACACAATCTTTTCGTGTCAGTTCTTAAATTGTTCACAACCAAAAATCGACAGATCATTGAACTCGGCCTCTGAATGAATTGAGCCATTGTGAGATTGGGATGTTTGACCTATCTAGAGAGACCATGTTACGAGACTGAGTCACAAATTGCTCAAGTACCGTACACGGATTAGATCGTTTCTTACATATAAATGTGATGAAAATGGAGAAAAATTTTGTCAATAAAATTTTTACAATCAAAAAGAATTATTGTTTTGTTGTACGATTCTGAATATTTAATATTGTGTGGATTATACATAATTTTTGTATGCAAATGAATTTAATATATTGTGTATATATATTTGGAAAATATATAACGCACACATAAATATCGTATAAGTTAAGATAAGAAAAAATATAGAATGAATTTTAGCAAAAAATAATTTGTACTGTCAAATATTAAAACATGCCTACAGGGATTCTGATGTTTCCATGAAACGGATCAATCAACATATTTTGTTTCTGCGAGATGTGAATAAGTAGATAGTTATTCATAGATTCTGAGTCATCGTATAAGAGCTTACGAAAGTAATTGATCACTAAACGAAAGTAATCCGATCGATTAATCATAGATAGAAATCCCGCGAGAGAAATCGCACTTCTAAGAATCGTTTACAACTATAAAGCATAAGAGTATTGCGATTATGCATTAATAATATTAATATTAATTATAAAATTATTTTT
>NW_021848260.1:0-2044 GCF_003651465.1 Formica exsecta
TTTTTTTTTGATAATTAATGGAAAAAATATATATAACTATTTTATTTTGAATTATCTTCAAGTAAATGCAAGTTATAACACTTTTTATTGATGTTAAATTTTAAAACTTTGAAATTGATTTTTCTTTTGACAACTTTATAAAATTAGTCTTCCTCTTTCTTTTTCTTTCTGGTAAATATTGTTTTTTCTTCACCTATATGTTCGAGTAATTGGAAGCTTTATTACAAAAGCATGGACATGTCAGATTACTCGGTAAAGCAGGCCGACTCGTCTTACTCTGTTCAAGTTTAATTTCACGGGTCAGCTGTCGTACGCGAGGAAATGTAACGCAAGGAAGGTATGAGAAATTCTATCTGAGCGATCGTGTGTGTATACCTACATTAAAGCAATATATACGTTTGCGCGCGAATATTTGAAAGCTGATAACGAATATCGGATTGATGGAATTTGCAATCGGTGGTAATCCCGACAAAAACCGCTCAAGTTAATTTGTTAACGAGACGGGCGTCTCGTAATTAGGTTTTGCTGATGTCGCGCTAGCGTATAAGCGTGTCAAATCTGTAATCATCGATGCAACATATCTTCGTACAATTATCAATACAGTAAAGTATGACCGGCGATATAAATCGCATTTTTAACAATTATACACGCGTCATTCAATTACACGCTATACTCACTAATTGGCACTTCAATATTTAAACACGTGCAACGCCATAGAAATAGATAATTATATTTGCATTTGTCATTCTGTTGTGAATATTGAAATCCGCTATTTGTTTAGACAGAGTAAACTCTATTTTCCCGATAAATTTTTAAAAGAAAGTACACAGATTTATTTTATAAAACATGTACGAATGTTTGAATGATTTTTTATTTTGTTAAAAAATATTTGCATTTTTTTGAAAATGTACAAAACGTATCTTTTCAAAGAGCTCGATTCGCTGCAGTTTATGTATTTCTATCGCGTTATAACTAAATGGTTATTGACTATACTAATCGTCATTAAATCTGACTTCTGATATTTATAATTCAAAATAATTGCTCTGATAATGTCTGGAATTATACGATGATACAAAAGAACTGTAATAGCAAATACTTCTGTTTTTTTATCGTTGAATATCGACAAGAGAATCATCCCTAATACATAAATCTTTCAAACGATTTGGGGCAAAATTGACCGCCGATGTCTCACAGTGATGCAAACTATCTTAGAGAACTCGGATGATTTATAAATACTTTGGGTAAAGTTACATTGAACATGGTCGACGTCAACCTTTTAGCAAACTTTTGATTTATTATCGCTTTAAAAGATTTATTTAAATCTGTCAATTCGTGCTTATTCTCACAATTAAGCGCGAGCGACAATGCTTGTATATAAATCGTATTATAAGATGTCATAAGAATATTTGCTGCGCATAACATTGGATTTATTAATTTCTATTATTTTTTTATAAGATATCGTGAGTAGAATATCTTAGGAAGAAGCTTAAGTTTTTTTTTTCAAATATATAATCTCTAGTTTAGAAACATAAATGATCCTAGTTCATTAACTTTTTTATATTATTATTTAATAAAGAATCTAAATAATTTTAGTTTCAATCTTTGATTAATATATCATTTTGATTAATATATCATTTAATATGAATGTGTAAACACGCGTGTATTAAATGTGAAAATCGGCATTTTGACGCATTATATATGTGACATATCAACGGTCTGATTTATAATGAACACAAGTGCATTAAAGCAGGATCTGTGGTGACGAGTTTAATTAGTGGGTGGGCTAACTTACAATGACTACAACCGCTTCTAACTAGTGCTTGAGGTTACAATTGAATGATATGTAAACATTATTCTACGAAATTACTGGATTCCGACTGAAACGGAATTGTACGGAGTACGTAATCATTATTTGCCTCACAGCAAAGCAGTATATTTTGCTTTATATTCGAAGATTATATGAACCACAGAGAGTTGACAAACGGACAGTTATTTCACTATCAATCAAAATTTTGCGTTGATGTTAAGGTGCACATACTATCGC
>NW_021848261.1:0-2060 GCF_003651465.1 Formica exsecta
TTTTTTTTTAACAGAAACGGAGAAACAAATATTTTTTTATAAATGAAATAAAATTATTTATAATACAACGAAAATTTAATTAAATTACTTTTCGTGATATTCTTTGAAATGATCAATACATAATGCTACCTTACAAATATGGCATTGAAAGATTGTCTCTCTTCGAATAGACTTAGATAAGCATGCAACGCATCGTTTTGACGTTTTATTACCCTTTGCCAAGGTTTGAGGTATCCGTATAGGAAAATGCCTGCCAGTATATCGCGATATAGAATCATTGATAGGTGCGTTATTTATTTTTATATTGGGCAAATATTTGTTAATAATTTCTTCAGCTAATAGCTGTTTATAAACATGAAATGACCGATCTTTTTTATGACTTTTAAAAATTACATAACTGTTTAGCAACATCATGTCGACAAAATAAAAAAATATTTTCTTATAGGCTTTTTTATTTCTTCGCATGGTGTGAAATTTACTTAGCATTTGGTCGCCTACATCAACTCCACTCATATACTGATTATAATCTTGTACTGCGGTTGGTTTTAAACATTTTTGTCCGGTATATCGGTTTATTTTTCCAGTTTCAGCAAATTCTAAGCCATGCATAGTCGTTAGTAAAACGACATCTTTCTTATCTTTCCATTTTATTGCCGCCATCTCTCTTGTAGAAAACACAATAGCTTCTCCCCTTTGCAATTGTTGTGATTTGAATTCCTGAGGCATTTCTTTCCTATTAATTCTCGCGGTTCCACATACATTCGTTTTCATACTGTATAATTCTCGATATAAGATCGGTGAACTGTACCAATTATCTATAAATAAGCAGTATCCTTTGTTCAATAACTGACTTTCTTTCAATAAATTCATTACGACGTTTCTACTAGCAGATCCAGTAACGGTTTTATCTTTTCCTACATATATTTTAAAATTATGTATGTATCTCGATTGCGAATCACACAGTTTGTAAAACTTTATGCCAAATCTCGCTCGTTTTGTTCTAATAAATTGTATATAATGCAAGCGACTTCTACATGACATTAATGACTCATCAATCGAAATGTTTTTATTTGGTACATACATGCGGATGAAAGTATTTTTTACTATTTCAGAAACTTCTCGAATTTTTACAAGTGGGTCCTTAGATTTAATAATACTAGAAAAATGTAAATTGTTGGCGATTGACGTAAATCGGGTACGGGTCATAATATTTTTAAAATATGGTGTTTCTAAGCTTTTATCGGTACTCCAATAGCTCTGAATCGTGGGCTTACAAACTAAGCTCATTAGAATGTTTACAGCAATAAATATTTTTAGTTCATCGTCTGCAAGAGGTATAAAATTTTCATCGGTTGCACCATATTTATTTGTTTCTGTAATTACTTTTGTAACTAATTCTTGGTTAAAGAATAATTCAAAGATTTCCCTTCTTGACCGATTTTGTGTATCTACGGTTGCACCAACAACACTAGAAAAACCGTGTATAGTGGGCGTATGATTCTCGGCTTTCCACACGAAACCTTCATTTGTAAAATTGCCGCACTGTTCAACTTCATCACTTGAGCTGTCATCACTTGATGAAATCCTACGGACACGTTTTCGAGTAGGTCCAATCTCAGTACTTGAATCCGAATCAAGACTTTCAAAATCCATTGGGGCAACTATATTTTAGTTTAAATAATAAAATTAGATGGTTTTTTAAACTTGGACTTGTTAAACTTAAATACTCACGAAAGATTCTCAGGAATCAACAGATTATCGCGAAAAAGGAAAACTTGTTTACAATAAACTGATGTACGTATAGAATAAACCTATAAAATGCTATCACAAGCGATTAATATGGTCTGCCACATCTAAAGAGTACTTAGCAACTGACAATAAGAAACAGTCGCGGGTTCGCGGATTATTCCGCGCTTGGTGATAGTAGACAGTCGCAAGTATGCGGAATATTCCGCGCTTGGTGATAGTAGACAGTCGCGGTTCGCGGAATATTCCGCGCTTGGTGATAGTAGACAGTCGCGGCTCGCGGAATATTCCGCGCATTGATGCAAATGGGTTAA
>NW_021848262.1:0-2070 GCF_003651465.1 Formica exsecta
AAAGGGAACTCTCAAAAATTCGTACTGTCCATCCGGTACAATAAAAGATGTATATCTTATGCTAGCTTCGTCCATTCGCACATGGAAGAATCCATTTTTTAAATCAATCGTGCTAAAAACTTTCGCGTCTTGTAGCTGATCCAATTGATCCTCGATGAGAGGGAGAGGGTACCGATCTTTAACTATTTTTTTATTAAGCATTCTATAATCCACACAGAGTCTATGAGAACCGTTCTTTTTCTTGACGAGAACGACGGGACTCGCAAAGTCAGAAACAGATTCTCGAATTATACCCTCACCCTTCCACTCATCGATTTGTGCATTAACAATATCCTTCTCGAACTGCGAGAGGCGCCTCGCTTTCTGATAAACCGGCTCGTCATCTTTCAAAATAATCGTCATTTTAATATCAGTTTCTCGCGTTTTGACCAGTTTATAATTCTCTACCAAATCCGTTACGATACGTCCATGTTTAGTATCAAGCGCAGACAGTGCGTCAACATCTATTGTGTTCGAGTCATGTATAGCGTCGATCGTAAATATTTCGGGTCGTGACTCGTTACCGACCGTTAGCTCGCAAGCAGGACTAATCGAAATTACGCCTCTTTTAAAACTTATTTCTATCGTATCGATAAAATCCGCGCCGATGAGTAGGCCATATTGTAAGACAGTATCTGGAACGACTCGAATAAATATTAAATAAGTATGCTCGTTAATTACAATATGCGTTTGAAATTCGCCTAAGGCTTTAGCGCTATAACCTCCTACTCCGCAAAATTCCGTATTCGACGCTTGCATTTTCGGTGACCCTATCATCGCGTACTCGCTCCCTCGCATTATCGAAATATCGCTTCCGGTATCTATCAGCGCCGTAATAACTCGATTACCTAATATCACCTCCTGCGCGTACTTTTTATAAGGCATTTGCGAGACCGTCGCAACAACAGATCTTCTCGCACCGCTATTTTTTTTTGGGCACTTAGACGCAATGTGACCGCGCTCGCCACACCCGAAGCATTTAGCTCCTAAAGTTTTTGTCGGGCAGTTTGCACCAACATGTTCGCGTTCACCACAATTAAAGCAGCGCTTAATATCCGTCGGCGTCTTCTTCTTCTCGTCGGTCATTTTCTTGTCGCCGCTATGCCGACTCGAACCCGCCGCTCCACGGATCACGCAACGTTATCCTTTCGAACGCCTTCAGCAAGCCATCCACGGATGAGAATCTTCGTATGCGCGCCTGGTCGCGCAACGCGATGTCTGGTATACCGTCTATAACATAATCTAGTAATTCGTCCTTTTCGATCGGCACGCGATTACCCATAATAGTTTTGTCGTGTATATACTCCTGGAATGTCTCCTCTTTTTTCCACACGCGATTCTCAAACCGCCTTCGTAAATATAATTTACCTTCACGCTGCCGGAACATGGTTCCCAATTCTTCCAAAAGGTTCTCAAAAGACATACCTATGTATTCTGGTCTCGAATGAAACCACTCGAACGCTCGCCTTTTTAACCGCATTCCGATCAGAAGCTTCGCACAATCGTCGACCAGTCGATACGCTGTTTTCAGGAATCTTACTTGTTTCTCCCACGTGTCAAAATCGCTGGAGACACCATCAAAATCGCTCAATAAATCAGCCATTGTCGCTAGATTCACTCGTGGCCGCCCGCGAGACATCTCTTCATTATTAAGTATCGTCGATTCCGCTGTTCCACTGGCAGGGTTCTCCCGCAACTGCCCGCGTAACAACGATATTTCACGCCGCGCAAGATCAAGTTCACGTTCAGCAAGTTCCTTTTCGCGTTTATACAGTTCGATTTCTCGCTGCAATATGTCCTCTCGTGTCTCATCCCGCTCAGACCCGACATCGCCGCTACACTCGTTCTCTCCATCCACCCGGGAACCCGTCGGCTCCGTCCCACACAGCCTCGCAATAAGCTCCGATTTTGCTCCCGCCGTGGATAATTTATGCATCTTGAGTTTCTCTTTTAATTCGGCGACAGTAAGGACGCTCAGATCACAGGACATCCTTCTATCTCGACCACGCGGTTTCGAAGTTTCCAGAACAA
>NW_021848263.1:0-2074 GCF_003651465.1 Formica exsecta
AAGGAACACGTAATTCCGGGGGGGCTTAGCGCGTCCCAATTTTCGGGCCAGTAAATTCCAATAACGTCCGATGCCCTTAAACTCTTCGTACATCACATCGTCTCTTGAACCGGGGTTCGATTTATAACCGAGAAATTCGAGTTGTCGATACCTTATCGGCATCCCGCGTCCGCTCCCCCGCGAACTCTTCGTGGAAATAATGACGCGCGCCGGCCAAAGTCTCGGACAATGATTTATGAGTCATTGAGGAAACCATCCTGGCCGTATATACGACCTTCATCGCAAGGCTGTCCGCAACTCGCGCCTTTAATGACGCGAATGCACGAAAGACGATAGAGAAAAAAAAGAGACACGTTTCAATCCGGCGAGTTACCGGGTTTCGCTCGTTTCATACCTTTTCGTTAGGGAAGGCAAGCAGCTGGAATTCAAGTTTTCAAGTATCGTCTCTGGAAAGCAAACGCGAAGAATCAGCGAAATCTCAGTTAACTTCAATTGCTATTTATGGGAAGGACCGTACGTCTGTCAGTTGGCATGTGCGAATTTCTCATTGTTTTTTATACTCTATCCTAGCTCTTACATCTTTCCTACGTTCTCCACCGTACACAACTGGGAGAGTTTTATAAATTATAAGAGCTCGTCCCGCGTTCTCTCTCCGAGACCCTTTGTCGCGAGCTTCGGGACCGGCGGCTTTCAATCAATGACCGAATAAGATCGAATTTCCGGCGTTCTCTTGCCCCTGTGTCCTCTAGACGATCCTGAAGAAATCGATTTAGCGGCGGGAATCGTCGAGAACGAGGCTGCGATAGGACACGACGTGCGCAATCCGACCGATAGTATGCGCAGAATACCGTAATGCCAGACACCGCCGCGAACAACGCTATAGCCAATAACTTACGCCGCGCGCTTTGAAGGGTCGTTCGGGCTTGCGGCTTCGTGACTAAATAGTAATATCGGGAATGTTGCGGTAACGTTGCGCACACATACATTCAACATTCCTCCCGTTTGCCGCGATGCGAGAACCGCGGATTGCAACCTGCACGAAAGTGACACCGATTCGCCGATAAGGATCAAATCCGTTTGGCGCGATTGATTCTCCATCGCCGTAACCACCGGGAATAAATTTCAGGCAACGTCCTTGTTGGAAAATTGAGCGTTGAAAGATCGAGCTCAAAAATACGTAGATACGATGATAAATTAATTGAAATTACACATTGCATGTCACATCGCCGTATCGTTGTTACAACTGAACGCAGCATAAACTTGATGATATATTCCAAGTAAATTCCTGCGTTACAAATGGCACAACGCGCGGTACCATACCCACTATTAATTTCCTGTACAGCAGTGTCTAGCTAGCCAATGGTATAATATAGAAGTCTATGGTATCAATGTGCATCCCTCTCCACCTTTCAATGCGCGTGTATGTGTGTACGCGTGTATACGCGGCGACGAGCGACGCGATGTAATACAACGCAAATCATATCAACTGCGCGAAGACAATAGAAGACCAATTAATTGGATATAGGTCGCTAGACGATTACATCTCTCCAGCTATTTCGCTGGTACGTTCGTATATAACGAGATATTCGATTCGCCCTCAAGCCACGAGAGAAAGAGAGAGAAAGCGAGAGAGAGAAAGGAGGTAAAAGGACACGTCGGGGATATCGGAGAAGTGGTATTCGAGTTCGGATCGGGCAAAGTGACAGTCGCAAATAACGGCCACGCTTACCCTTTGACGGGCCACTCGAGACGAATTATGTTGCCACGACCTCCCATGGATCCCCATACTACGAAGAATCGACCAATTAAGGAACTCGTGCGATTACCTTGCACGATAACGATTGCGTTAAACCTTATTGCTACGACCAAGCTTCGCCATTTCGAATTTACGTCCCGATTGTTTCCGATACACGTCCGAATCCGCCACAGATTTTAATTTCGCGTTGCACAATCTATTACTACGCTGAAAAAAATATGCAAAAATCTATCGCGTAGATAGAGTCATTTACGAGAAATTTATCCAATGTCTTAGAAATTTCATAAAAGTTGTTCACATAATAGGAGAAAAAAAAAA
>NW_021848264.1:0-2082 GCF_003651465.1 Formica exsecta
TTAATTTAAATACAACGCCCTCCTCTTAAAGCATGTTATACTCGATGGTAAAAATAAAAAATGTATGTAGTTGCTCGCACATTCCTATCTAAAGATGACGATTCAATTATTGACAGTTGATTTAATGAGATTATTTTAATAATGGCTATCTCTGGGATGATCTTAATAAGAAATTTGCATGATTCGATAGTATATTGACGTGCACTCGCAGAAAGGTTTTTATATAATCGTGAGGTGGCGACAGTGGTATCATTCTCGATATATATCCGTGTTTCGCATCGTTTAATACTGTTCTCGAATGCTTTTTGCGAAAATGTCATCTGAACTATGAAATACTGCGAAACGGAGAAAAGATGAGCGAGATTTTCGATGGAGTGAGCAATAGTCGACTAATCCAATGAAATAAAAGACACACTTTTAATTGACGATTCAGCGTTACAACGATATACGAAGGCTTTACTGAGAATCTTAACTTTTTTGCTTCTTAATAATATGATTTAATTTTTCAACCATTTGTTTATTTATGTGCATAAAAAATAAATTAGTATATCAAATTTAAAATCGCACTTGTATGTGTAATAGATTTCGACTCATATGAACTTTTTTTATTCGGTAATCGAATACATGTATTTTTTAATTCTATTGCTGTATAAATAAATAGGAAATTCTTATTTTTGAAATAAATTTCAAGCTTTTCTTTTTTTTTACACATATTTCATACTTTGATATTTTATTAAACCCTTTTATATTTTAATAGACTGAGATATCTATATACTATATAAAGTACATATTCTAAAATATAACCAGTAAAAGTTTCACGTAGATTTTCGAGCAGTTTGATACCTGACATAAAGAAAAAACTTTCAAAGCCTGTTGTAAGAAGAAAAGTTCAAAATTAAAATTGTAAAAAGGAAGCCTATTGTGAAAGCTTCACTTGTGGAAGTTTACTAATGAGAGGGAGAGAAAGAGAAAGAAACAATGGAACTATTTTATAATAGTTTTCTAAAAACTATTTTAGAAAAGGTTTGTTTTAAATATTTATACAGAGTCATATAGTTTATGAATACTTTTTTTGGCCATTCTTTCTTCATTATTTTACCTAAAATACCCTTTTCTTTGTCCTCTGTATTCTGTTTGCATCCTACCACGCCCCTAGAAAAAACTTTTATTTTTTCTAATTTGCATAATTTACGGAAAATACTGTTAACTATCTCTTTCTCTCTCCCCCTCGTTTTGTATATTTAATTTATCAATCTTTTAAATAATGCAGCATATATTTTAACGGTACTAGAGCTATCACTGTAAGAGTATTTAACGTTTCTTTTATATCGTCGTTATTGATTGCCATGCAAATCGATGCATCGACTGAAGCCGTACGAATGTCGAGCATACAATCTCGGGGCTTCCTAACTATAACAATTAATGGAAAACATGCACTTTCACCGCATGCTAGTATTCTCCTGATGAATATAAAAGAATATGATTGTCGGAAAACAGTAATATATCTGTCAAAAATACTTTAAAAATGTTGATAAACGACGATCGAGGAGATGTGCTGTGTTTGCTTTAAAATATTTGCGACTCAATGCAAAAAGTTGAACGGGCGAAAAAAAAACATTCGTGGAAAACTTGTAGATGCCATCCACTAGATATACATTTCGCGGTTAACATTAGCAAAGTTTGGAATGTTCTCCCGTAGAGAAAACCCGACAAACACCTGGCAAACGGAAAAACTCAAAGGATCGGCCGCGGCGCGCAAAACAGAGAGAAAGACAAAGAGGCAGCGGGCAACCTCGGGGGAAGAATTCCCTCTGTGTCCGCGATTCCACTCTCGAGATCGCGGACTGCCGGGTCGGTAATTGACTGCATAAATTTTCCAGTGTGCCACGGGACGCACGTAGACGGAAAGAGATTGCACGATGGCAGGAGGGAGAGAAGGTGAGAGCAGAATATAGAGCAGAATAGAGAGTAGGAGGAGAACGACGAAGAGAGAGTGTGCTTTCGCGTTGGTTTCCTTTAGCAACACGATTCGGCGAAAAGCAGCATCGTTTCTCCTCTCTTCTCTCTCTCTCTCTCTCTCTC
>NW_021848265.1:0-2085 GCF_003651465.1 Formica exsecta
CATTACTTTGAAATCTGCTGAAATGATTTACAGCAGTGCTCAAATCCGGTCTTGTGGTTAACATAAGGTACATGAGGCATCCCACAAGTTCTCGGTACGGTTTTGATTTACCTACGGCTTCCGCGGCTTCATCCTGAGGTGGTTTTATTTCCATTGGAGTCTTCGCCGGTTTGCATTCCTCCATACCAAATCGCTTCAGAAGTTTTCGAGCATACAAAGCTTGATTCATGTATAGTTTATCGCTTGTCCTCTTGATGTTGATTCCCAAGAAGGATTGTAGTTCTCCTAGATCTTTCATGTGAAATTTGCTACTTAACGCTGATTTAATATCTTGAATTTTCTTTACGTCATCTCCGGTAATGATTATGTCATCGACATAGAGTAGTAAATAGAGTCTATTACTCCCTCGTTTATTGACGTATAGACACTTGTCCGTTTCGGAATTTTGTAAACCTAGGCTTTTCACAAAGTTATTAAATGTTTCGTTCCAAGCTCTAGGTGCTTGTTTAAGCCCATATAGAGTTTTCCGAAGCCTACAGACGAGATCTTGTTGACAATTACAGCCTAAAGGAGTTTTCATATATATCTCCTCCTTAAGCGTGCCGTGCAAAAATGCATTTTTAACATCCATTTGAAATGCGAAAAAATCCTCTTCCAGTATAATTGCTAGTAATGTTCTTACAGTTGTTAGCCTCGCTACAGGTGCGTAGGTTTCCTCGTAATCAAGTCCTCTTCTTTGTGAGCATCCTTTGATGACCAAACGAGCTTTATAGCGTTCCTGTTCTCCTTTGCTATCAGTTATTATTTTAAAAATCCATTTACTATCTATTGGACGTTTTCCGGCAGGAAGTTTTACTAAATCCCATGTGTGATTTGATTGCAAGGCAGCAATCTCCTCCTGAATTGCATGGATCCACTGTTCCTTGTCTTCTCTGGATTCTATTTCTTCGAACGTTTCAGGAACGTCATCAAGAAAGGCTTCTGCATTTAATGCTAACACTGCGTAATCTTGTAAATACTTGGGTTTTGATTTTACCCTCTCACTGCGTCGTAGTAGATTATTCGAATCCTCCTGTGAAGCATTCTCGAATTCAAAAAATTCTTCATCACTAGAATCACTAGGATTATTCGGCTTTTGATGATTTAGACTTCCTTGATCCTTACATGGCTCTTGTAGATTTTCACAGTCTTCTTTGTTCTTCTTCTTATAAGTCTCTTGAACTTCATTACCTTGATAGAATGATCCATCAGCATCATCGAAATCGAATTTAGTTTCATCAAATATGACATCCTTTCCAAACAGAATTTTGTTATCTTCTGGACACCATAAACGATATCCGTTAACACAGTATCCCGTCATATAACACTTCTTTGATCTTGAATCAAATTTTCCAGATGAAATTTCCTTTGGTATACGTAGAAACGCATTGCACCCAAAGACTCTGAGTTTCTTAATAGTTGGTTTCTCTTTATTCCACATTGCTGCAGGAATTTTTCCATTCAAAGCTGAAGTCGGGCTTCTATTTATCACATATAAGGCTGCTAGTACCGCTTCCGACCAGAATGTTTTTGCAAGTTTTGAGCCAAGTATCATACAACGTGCTCTCTCAATTATGGTCCTATTCATACGCTCGGCTACCCCATTTTGTTGAGGGGTATACCTAATCGTGAATTCAAATTGAATTCCTTTTTCCTCAAAGAACTTCTTTATTTCGTTTGAAATATATTCACGCCCATTGTCACACCTAAATCGACTTAACTTTAAATTAAAATGAGCGGTTGCCATTGCTTCATAAATTTTAAAATAATGAAGAACTTCTGATTTATTGTTAAGTATATATGCAGCAGTAAAATGCGTGTAATCATCGACAAAAATTAAAACATATCTCTTCTCATCATAAGACGTTGGACTTACTGGACCGAATAAATCGCTATGAATGAGCTGCAACGGTCGTTTTGCTCGAATTCTAGTCTGATTATGTGGTTGCTGCGACTGTTTCCCTTCGATACAAGTTTGACACATCTCCATCGACGATTTGCTCAGATCTCCTTTTATTCCATCCACTTGTCCTTGAAGGCGTTTCA
>NW_021848266.1:0-2094 GCF_003651465.1 Formica exsecta
CTTTATTTCACCGTGTATCCTTCCTACTTCCCGCAATATGAGCTCCGGAGGATCGGACGACTCCCGCAGGGACAATGTGAATACATTTGACGTCAATTCTAATTCCCTTTTGCACTCGGATAAGAATGTCCTCATCCGGGACGAGGATATCGATATGGAAACATTAAACAACCTTAGAACAGAAGCCGGTCTCACGCACTTAACCTCAGCTAAAAACGTACGCACGGCTCCAGCCGATATAAAAGAAAGAAATCTAAAGCGACCGAAAGCGGATCAAACACAAAACCAGACCATAAGTAAGGTCTTTAGCTCTGAAACTCACTCTACTTTCGATTCTTCTAGCATCTTTACCTCAGATTCATCTGTTATAATATCGGAGAGTATCCTGTCAAATAGATACTCCATGGATAACCAAGGTCCCTTCGACGTACATGTTCAAAGGATTTCGAATCCCAATGCTTCTCTCCACCCAATTTCTGTGGGAAGGACAATTGCCAAATTAAACATAAACGATGTCTTGGAGGTTAGAAAGGTGGGTTTCTCTAAAGTATCGATTTTCACGAAGACTTGCGAGGCAGCGAATGATCTAGTTAACGACCCACGATTAAAAGAGGAAAACCTAATAGCCTTCATTCCCCCATCGCAAACCTCGCGCAAGGGCATTATCAGGAATGTCCCGTTGGACCTCCCAAATGACTTGATATTGGAGAACATTAAAAGTCCTTTCAAAATCGTCTCTGTGAAACGACTTAATAGAAGAATACATGGGCATGATTCTCAAGGAGCGGAGGAGGCCTCCGTTGTCAACTACACTCCTTCATACACGGTTGTTATCTCTTTCGAAGGCCAAAAAATACCCAAGAATGTTACTCTTTTTTACGTTAGTTACGCCGTCTCTCTTTACGTTACTAGAGTATCTCTGTACCACTCCTGTTACAGATTTGGGCATATAAAAGCCTCCTGTAAAGGCAAACCGCGCTGCATCCATTGCGGAGGAAAGGACCACTGCTTCGAAAAGGGACAGTATCCCTTCTCATCTGACTCGCCCAAATGCTGCAATTGTGGAGGCGATCACAGAGCTGATGCATCAACGTGCCCCGAATTGTTGATACAAAAGGAAATTAGACAGTACTCGGCTTATAGGAACATCTCGCTGCTCGATGCCCGCGATATAGTCAGAGGTGACAGATCTCCACCGCTTTCCCGCTCTCCTTCACTGGAAGAATTTCGGTACCTTTCACATCCGTCTGCTAATCCAGAATACTCTCACTCATCTTACTCGTCGGGATCCTCTTCGTCGGGCCATTCGCGGACTTCATACGCTAAAGCGGCCACGGAATACTCAAGCTCTCTGCTTAACTCTCTCCCTTCGCATTCTCCTAACAAAGAGACGCGACTTCACCGTCGCACTCCCCCCACCATGCGCCCTCCTTAAAATCTCTTTTTTACTCCCAACGGGAGAGCTCCGAAATCACGTAATAGAATTGTATTTACCAACACATCGTCTTCGCAATCTAGTCTTGATAGGGACAATAATAGTAGCTCTCACGTTCACGCTTCTGCCGGGGAGTTGGTGAACACTTTGGGATCTCTCTCCAACTATTTCACTGTAGCTTTCTCCTCTCTCTCCGTGTCGGAAGAAGTCAGAAAGATCATGGATTCTATTCAAAAACTACTTGCGAATTTGGATCAGAAGTCCCCCCACCTTCCCGCCAATCATGACAGCAGCAAGTAGCTCCTCTAGGGAAGGTATCAATATACTTCAGTGGAACTGCCATGGACTCAAAAATAAGAAGGATCTTCTGTCTAATATCATTCAAGACTATGACGTATTGACATTTTCTGAAACCTGGCTCACCCCGGATCAAAACTTCAATCTACGAAACTTTCAAATAATTCGTTCAGACGGTCCTTCTAACAAATCTGGCGGAGCTATCATCGCCATTAGAGATTGGATATCTTACACTATTATTGACTCCATCTTCTCCATACAAGGTCAACTCGAGTCGGTTGCAGTTTGGATCGAGACTCCTTCGGATCTAATTTTCATTATTTCAATATATCGCCACCCAGGCAGTGATGCCAGTTTTGAGA
>NW_021848267.1:0-2103 GCF_003651465.1 Formica exsecta
TTTTTTCAAATCCACAGTGTGCCATATCATCATGATATACACGAATTATGTTTGAGATCATGGTATCAGGGACCACGAATCTTTGCTTATAAATACCTTTTCTAAAGACCAATCCATCGATCAATTCAAATTCTTTGTGATCCTTATGTTCTAGGTTTTCCGCAATTTCTTTCAACTTGGGATCCTGGAGTTGTTTATATTGTAACTCCTTTTCTAAAGGAATGACATCCGTAAAACAGACAACCCTGCTCAAAGCATCTACATGAGCCATCTGCCCTCCGCACCGATGTTTTATCTTGAATCTGTAGTCCTGTAATTTTAGGATCCATCTTGCGATCTTAGGATTCAAACAAGCTTTATTAATAGCGTGTACTACCGCATTACAGTCCGAAACAACAGTAAAGTCAAGACCATATAGATAAATATGGAACCTTTCTATGGTCTTAACAATTGCAAGCATTTCCAGTTCAAAACTGTGATAATTCTTTTCTGCTTTATTAATGCATTGGCTAAAATAAGCTACAGGCGCCCATTTGTTGGACTCTTGTTTTTGAAGTAGAATGCCAGCTATAGCTGTTGTACTAGCATCGGTATGGATTTCAGTGGCTGCATGCGGATTGTAAATGCACAAAACTGGAGCCTGAATCAGTTCCTCTTTAAGAGATTCAAACGCTGTGATACATTTTTGGTCAATTTTAAAAGTAGAAGATTTTTTGATCAGATTAGTAAGAGGTTTAGTTTTAGCAGCATAATCTTTGATAAACTTTCTAAAATAATTTGTTAGACCAAGAAATCTTTGTACTTCAACAATTTTCCTAGGCAGAGGGAAATCTTTGACCGCCTTAATGTGCCTAGCACTTAGAGTTATACCTGTCGGAGAAATAACATATCCTAAATATTCAATCGACTTCTTTAAAAAGAGACATTTATTAAAATTTAACTGAAAATTATATTGTTTGAGCAACAACAGCACTTGTTTTAACACTATAAGATTATCTTGGACCGAGACAGACGGAATCAGAATGTCGTCTATATATACAATGATTTTATCCCCGCGGATTAAAGGTTGCAAAATTTGTATAAGACGTTTTTGGAATTCAGCCGGTGCCTCACAGAAACCAAACGGAAGTCTATTATACTCGAATTGGCCATCTGGAGTAGCAAAAGCAAAATATTTCGAGTGCTCCGGATGAATTTTAATCTGATGGAATCCGTCTCTTAGGTCCAAGAGAGTAAACACCGATTTGTTGCTCAAACGAGCAAGGCAATCCTCAATGAGCGGAAACGGGTATTTCTGCTTAATTACTCTACTATTTAACGGCCTTAAATCCACGCAGAGCCGCATAGAACCATTTCTTTTACGTACTGGCACTACCCTAGCGCAGTAGGGAGATGAACTATACTTAATGATATCTCTACTTAACAGATCATCCGTAATCTCTCTGATTTGCAAACGCTCAGACCATGCGAACCTTCTTGGTGCGTATGCATAAACGGAGTCATCTTTCAAAGATACCTTTACTGAATAGTTATCCTCAACCGGCGGGACCACCATTTTGTCCACTTCTTGAATAAGCGCTATTAACTTCTGTTTGGTAACAGAATCAAAGTCAATGTTAATTTATGACAACAAATCTGAATTTTTAGAAGATATTTCCAAGATATCAGCCGACGCAACTTCTGCAAACAATTCGACTTTAATATCTGATTTTTTCAAATTCAGGTTTAAAGTAGATGCAATTCCATTATCCTTATGAAAGTCTCTACCAAGGAATAAATCAACTGAAGAAAAATCTTCCTCAAGAATCTGAAAATTGACAGACGCAGACAAATTAGGTAACATTTCTAAAACGACATTAGATGACACGGATCCACGAAGGTGAATTGGCTCATTATTTAGAGCCTTAAGCCTCCGTTTATGCTCGCTACAGGAAAGCTCGAAAAAATTTTCAAATGTAGACGGTCCAATAAACGAAACTGGACTTCCCGTATCAATTAAAGCGATCAATTTGCAATCAATACCGTTCAGTTTTATAACCTTAATGATGCTGTCCTTCGTGACGACTTTCTTACCAGCATCATCTTCGGCTGACATTATTACAG
>NW_021848268.1:0-2113 GCF_003651465.1 Formica exsecta
TGATCAAACTGTTCCGCCGTTATTCCATGTTTCAATGCAGATTCTTTTAATGTGAGTTTTTCTTTGTGCGCATGCTTAGCAATTGCAGCAGCCTACAAAAAAAAGTTATAAAAATTTCTTACGAATATTAATAATTTTGATACATAGAAACTTAAAACATCTCCTTCCATCATTTTATTTTAAAAGAAATATAAATATATGGATACCTTATCATAACCAATATATGGATTCAATGCTGTGACAAGCATCAAACTTTCATTCACATTCTTCTGTATTTTCTCAATATTGGGAATAATGCCCACAACACAATTCTTTGCAAACGATGAGCTGGCATCACCTAACAACCTTGCAGATCTCAGAGCGTTGGCAACCATGATCGGTTTAAAAACATTAAGTTCAAAATGGCCATTACTGCCACTGATACTTATTGCCACATGATTACCCATTACTTGACTGCATACCATAGTCATTGATTCACATTGTGTAGGGTTTACTTTTCCAGGCATAATAGAACTTCCAGGTTCGTTTTCTGGAAGAGATAATTCCCCTAAACCGCATCTAGGCCCACTTCCAAGAAATCTAATATCATTTGCAATCTATGCAAATTATACACAAAAGAGATATCGGTAAAATATAAGTGATTAAGAAACATGTTTTTATTATACTAGTATACATAAGTGTACCTTCATAAGGGAAACAGCCACTGTATTAAAAGCACCATGTACTTCAACAATCGCATCATGTGCAGCCAGAGCTTCAAATTTATTTGGAGCAGGGACAAATGGTAAACCAGTGAGTTGCGCAACTTTTGCAACTATCTTTTCTACAGCGCCCTTTCGCGCATTTAATCCGGTTCCGACGGCTGTGCCACCAAGAGCTAATTGATATAATTTTGGAAGTGTAGCCTTTACTCTTTCAATACCATATTTAACTTGTGTGGTATATCCTTTATGAGATAATATGGATATTTTAATGTATATGTCTTATAAGTTATTTTATAAGTAACCAAAAAAGAGAGATATATGCCTGAAAATTCTTGACCCAATGTTAATGGAACTGCATCTTGGGCATGCGTTCTACCAATTTTTATAATATCTTTCCATTCTTCCACCTTTTCATTTAATGCTTTGTGCAATTTTTCTAAGCCTGGGATTAACACTTTATGAATTTCTAAAGCAACAGCTACGTGCATAGCTGATGGAAATGTATCATTGCTACTTTGTGACATATTAACATGATCATTTGGATGCACAGGTTTTTTTGAACCAAGTTCTCCACCAAGTATTTCGATTGCACGATTGGCAATAACCTAAACATTTTCAATCATTTTTAATAATAAAAGAGATATTATGAATGTTATAATTTAATATACTGTTGAAACTTATATATAAATACACACACATACACATGTGTATGTGTACGTATTGTGTATAATTTAACCTCATTGACATTCATGTGGGTTTGTGTGCCAGATCCAGTTTGCCAAATCATTAAAGGAAAATGATCATCATATAATTTTCCACTTATTACATCATCTGCAGCTCTACTAATAGCATCAGCAACTTTAGGATCCAAACCATAATCTTTATTCACTTCCGCAGCAGCTTTTTTTAATATACCCAGAGCAACTATTACCCCATACTGAAAAAATAATCTATGGATTATTTAAAAAAAGAAGCTGAGAAATAAGTTTGACAAATTTATAGCATCACTCTTACAGGCATACGTTCAAATGTATCACCAATTGGAAAATTCTTTAATGATCGAACAGTTTGTGCGCCATAATACTTATCCTTTGGGACTTTTAATTCTCCAAATGTATCTCTTTCTATTCTGTAATCTATGTGTCCTTGCTCCTGCATATACAAATATTCATATTTCTAACATTAAAATGTATATATATATATACAATTATAAACATATATGTTGACATTAATAATTATATAACAATCGTACAAACGTCTTCACTATTATTTAAATGAATTATCATTAACTATACAATATAAGTTTATTTATAAATACAGCAGTAGGTATATACAGGGTGTAACAGAGCGCCCGTATCAGCAGATTTTTGAGGAAACAACGCATTTTCGTGAAAAATGTTTCATGCAAA
>NW_021848269.1:0-2132 GCF_003651465.1 Formica exsecta
CATGAATGGAAACGGAGGAAACGGAGGAAACGGGGAGAATATTATCAACAAACTCGCAATTAAAATACCCCCGTTCTGGAACGACGAGCCAGAGTTATGGTTCGCCCAGCTTGAAGGGCAGTTTTTACTCAGCGGCGTCACTCAAGATACCACAAAGTACTTCTACGTACTTTCGCAACTTGATTCCCGGCAAATCAAAGAGGTTAAGGACATAATCACACAACCACCTGACGCAAACAAATATGAGGCCATTAAACGAGCTCTTATACAACGATTGTCAGTCTCCCAAGAGCAGCGCACGCGACAACTCCTAGAACTAGAGGAAATAGGAGACCGAAAACCGTCACAGTTTTTGCGACACCTACGAACACTAGCCGCAAATAATGTCCCCGACTCTCTCTTACGCACATTATGGTTGGGGAAACTTCCCCCACAAATGCAGATGATTCTAGCAACGCGTGCGGAAGATCATCTTAACGATGTTGCTGAACAAGCCGATCGGATTCATGAGATGGCCAGCAGGGGAGTAGTCGCGGCTACCACCGCGCCCAGGGAAACGTTGGAAACTCAGATTCTGGCGTTAACAAAAAAAATTGCCACCCTCTCCACGCATCTTTCCAGGAACAGGTCGAGAGAAAGACGACCGGACAAGAAAAAGAGCCGAAGCCGAAGCCAAAGCCAAAGTAAAAACTACAACAAAGGGAACTGTTTTTACCACAACAGATTTGGCGACAAGGCTAAGAAATGCACACATCCATGCACATTCAATACGGAAAAAGAACAGGGCAGTCACTGATGGCGGCCAGTGAATACGCCCAAAAACCTCGTCGCCTTTATGTAACGTGTCGAACAACCAAGAAGCGATTCCTAGTGGATACTGGATCAGACGTAAGTGTATATCCTCGCTCTATGGCAGCAGGATACATAACGCCTTCG
This sequence comes from Formica exsecta, assembly GCF_003651465.1. Classification (NCBI taxonomy): domain Eukaryota; kingdom Metazoa; phylum Arthropoda; class Insecta; order Hymenoptera; family Formicidae; genus Formica; species Formica exsecta. The sequence continues at coordinate 937 of NW_021848269.1, forward strand.
AACTACGAATTATTTGCAGCAAACGGCTCTACCATTAGGACATATGGTTGGATCACGATGCAACCAGAGCTGGGGTTACGTCGACCATTCCCGTGGCGTTTCGTCATCGCCAATATCACGACACCCATCATCGGAGCTGATTTCTTGGCATATTACCATCTACTACCAGACCTACAGAAAGGGGTACTCCTAGATGGGAAAACAAACCTTCACACTATCGGCACATCGGAAATCGGAATCGCAGAGTCAATAAAGGCACTAACAGTTAAGAATAAATACCACCGGATTTTGGCAGAATCTCCCGAGATTACAAGGGCTACTGCCAAGATACGCACGGTCAAACATAATACCTTGCACTTCATTAAAACGACAAATGGCCCCCCAGAAGCCTGTCGTCCGCGCAGATTGGCCCCAGATAAACTCAAGGCAGCAAAGGCGGAATTTAATCTCCTGTTACAGGAAGGGGTTATTCAGACATCAAAAAGCCCGTGGTCAGCTCCCTTGCACATGGTTCCTAAAAGGGAGATTCCTGGAGGCCGTGTGGAGATTATAGAAGGTTTAATGCAAGGACAGTGCCGGATCGATATCCGATTCCGCATATAGAAGATTTTTCACAAACTTTGCACAACAAAAAAATTTTTTCAACAGTGGATCTGGTCCGGGCGTACAATCAAATACCCGTACATCCCGACGATGTGCCCAAGACAGCTATTACCACTCCTTTCGGCCTGTTTGAATTTCGATATATGCCATTCGGCCTACGCAATGCAGCACAAACGTTCCAGCGGTTTATCAATGAAATCACGAGCGACTTCGAATTCTGCTACGCATATATCGATGATATACTAATCGCATCAGCCAACGAGAGGGAGCATGAAGAACATTTACGCAAACTCTTCAAACGCCTGGAAGAGAATGGCATTTTATTAAGCCCGGGTAAATGTGTCTTTGGAGCCGACAAGGTACTCTTTCTAGGATATGAGGTATCGGAAAAAGGGACAAGACCTCCACCCGAGAGAATAGAGGCAATTAAAAATTTTCCAAAGCCTGAGAATATGCAACAATTACGGCAGTATCTGGGAACATTAAATTTCTATCGTAGATTTATTCCAAACGCTGCGAAGGAGCAAGTATTGTTAAATGGCCTACTCAGCGGTCCAAAGGTTAAAAAGATGGCACCAATAACATGGAATGCC
>NW_021848270.1:0-2146 GCF_003651465.1 Formica exsecta
AAAGGATTCAAAACTACATCCCATCCTAACACTAACGATCATCAATTTATAAGAGGAAATTTTCGTTGCTCCTCAAAGTCCAAAATCATGAAGCTTTCTGCAGCATCGTGAACGAGAGACGAATCCCTTGAGGTTTCTCGCGTAAATCCGCGATCGCGAAAATGTCAAAATAAAAAAAAAATGTGAACCAACCTAAACACTGGAAGTGAGCCTCGATGTATTTTCCGGTCCCAGGACAAGGGTCTTCCTCGAAAACGTCGCTGCGCACGTCCACCGAGCAGGAATTACGATGATTGCACCTGCAATCGTCACGTGTGCGAAAACGTCACCCAGCGGAACGACTTTATAGCAATTTCCAAATTCTTCGCGGAATCATCAACTGAGAATCAGATGAGCACGACTCTCGCGCATCTTGATATCTCGGTTTCGTGTCTGATATTGCATAAGTATAATTCGAATCTCTCGTTCAATATTTTATATTTTATTTAATATTTAAAGTTTAAAATCGTAATTTCCGTATCACGAATTTAATAATATACAAAATTTCAAGAAATGTAATGACAATTGAAGTAGGAAACCTTTGTCACTTTCACATAAAATTCATAAAAAACTATATTTAATATTAATTTCGTCAAATTTGAAAAATAAATTTAATTCATTTGTTCAATATTCCTTATAATATTCGCACTTTTGCAATTGGTTGATACATTAAATAAACTCTATTCTCCTTAGAATAATTCGCGAATGCTTTAGGAATTTTTGTTCGAGGAATAAAAGCGATTTGTTAGTCTCACTGCAATTTTGGAACGAAAGCTCGTTTGCTGAGCTTCGTTGGATCCGTTATATCACGATTGTTCTCGTGTGCGTGTTAACGTGTGACAATAGAACAATGGGTTAGTAATGACACGTTCGAAACAGTTTCAGATATAAGCACAAGTTAAGAGCTCAAGGTAAGATAGGCGAGGACTCTAGTCCCAAATCCCGACAAAGGGACACGATGTGTGTGCACGAGAAAGTGTCTAGAAGTGTGTCAGACTCGAGTTACAGACGACTCATAATATATATCCCACGGTATATATACAAAGATGAACCACATGCAGAGAATATACCTCCAAGTTGAATATAGACAAATTATCGTGCAATTCGCGTTTGCGTCGCGAGGATAGCAAATTGTTGTATCGATATTACCATTAATTATATAATTTTGCATTAATTAATTTATGATGACAATTCTCATTTCGAAATAATGACCGAAATAATGAGAGATTTGGTTTCTTCATTCAATTAAATTAATATTCGTTATAAAATCAATTTTGTTGCATCGAAACCAATTCGCAAATTTTATTATTTATATGCGCTTTATCGATGAGTAAACGTAGATTTTTTAAATTGACATCTGTGTTTATTTAGTTTTGCATTTTGTTAAATTTTTTTCTTTTGACGTGTTTGAAGTTTGTTCGCTCTAACTGAAAAAATAATTATGGCAAGTTTATAATTTAACTCGTTGCGAGAAAGCAAATTTTTTTCGCAGACGCGAAAATATATATCACGACGCTTTGAAGGACAGAAGGCGGAATAGCTCGTCCACTCATTGTTAGGTCGCGAAATTATTTTCTTCCGGAAGAATCTCGGCAATTCGCCACCGCGTTCTCTCGTTACAGCTATGGGACTTGAAAATATTTTGTTCGCAATATTGTAGTAATAAACTTTCCGCCTCGTCGGATTGTCGAGCACGCTCGACATGGCTTCGCTGCGTTAAGGATTTTATCGTTGGTGAATTTTCAAAGAAAAACTCTTCCGGAAATTTGCCTCGTAAAGTACAATAGAAATAGAGAGTATTTCATCTCGAAACAATCGAGGTAGCCTCCAGTTAAGATAGCGAATATTTTTCTTCGACCTAAATTCTACGATTCCCGAAAAATTTGTATTAACGCGCTTAAAAGACAATCGCTCTAAATATAATTTATTTTACGATAATATAATAAATTCAAATATATAAAGCGTTCCCTGACCTAACGCACTTTCTTTCAACGAATTTTATGCTACTAAACACATTATGTCACATTTTATCGAAGAGCATTGAAAAAAGCATCGAGGAGCATCGAGGAATGACAATTACAAAATAGGTCATCCGCCTACGTCACGT
>NW_021848271.1:0-2156 GCF_003651465.1 Formica exsecta
AATTTAAATAATAAATTTCATGTAACCATATGTGTATATAAGTAAATAAAAATAGGTATGTATTTCTGGTATATGTGTGTGTGTTATATAAAGTATTATATATATATAATTAAATATACGTTATTATATTTCGTTAAATACTTTGTTTTCTCATGAATAGTAACAATCTTACTTGTAGTATGTTGTCGTTGTGCTTGTTTGCAATGTCCTTTGGCAACCAATGGAAATATTCTCGATATTATCTATTTGTGACCACAATGCTACTGTGCCTATGCTGTATCGACATTTGTGTCCAAATCCCTGAGATACAAGTGGCAAGAAAAATAAATAGGTCACACAAATGGAGGAATTATGTAAAATATTGAATAATATTGGTTCCAAAAACTCTAATTGTTGAGTATTTAATTTAAAATTAATTTACAACTTACTACCGCTTACTTTAATTTACTATTTTACTATGTTATTCACTATCCAATTATAATCTAATTTATTACAGTTGAACTTTTATATATCCTTCAAGACTAGTTTCCTTATATCTTCCGCAATCATATTTTCTAACCACTTAATTTCTCTTTTTGTTCTGTCATATTACATTAAAATTCGAATAACTTTGGCAATATGAGACAGAATGAGTGAAAATTATCGAAAAAGAATTATTACTCAGCACTTCCGCTATTGTAGCGAAATTGCCTAATTGTCGTACACTTGTTCTTTTTTCTTTTTCTTTTCAAAGAGAGAATACTTCCATTTCATGCAAAGACTGAAGCCAAAATATTAGCTGTAAGCAAATCAACATTTTTTATTTGCTTACTGCTAATATTTTTTTGTAAAACTATGAACCTTATATAACCTATGCTCAAGCATATCAGATTAGCAAGTGTGATGTCTATGCAATCATGTGTTCTACCTCATTCTGCCTATTACAACATGGAGATAGCATGACATCAGTGTTGGGAAAAATACAAACAAATAAAAATAATGCAAAACAAATATTAGAAATAGGATGAGAAAAATAATAGTTATCCAAAGAAAGCTTATTCAGATTTTACTGTATTGAGTTCATCAATTAATGTATACAGTAATTTATGTTTATTATGTCTTTTGACAAAAATTTAAAAAAACATCGAAGAGCTGCTCAATTTCAATGAGAGTAAAGAATACAAAAGCCCAAATGTATATTTTGTATTTTTATGTAATTTTCTTAATATATAAGTTTAAAGAGATTACTGTTATTTGATAAGTATGTTCCTTATATTAAAATAATATTTATAATAAAGATAATAATAGTTATAATTACCTACATCATTAAACAGACAAAATCATGTACCTGCTGTTGTACTCTCTCGTCCCAATAAGGCATATAAGCTGCCACAAACCAATCTCCAGATTGTGGTCCATAAACCGGAACAATGGTTGCATTCTTTGGTTGATATGTTGTGGTAGTAGTAACTATGATACTATCATCCTGTTTGGTATATTCACTCGTTAGGAATATTCCATTGTTTGTTGTTATTATTGGATAGCTACCGATTTTTAAATGTCTGAAAGTTGCAATTAGATATCTCTGATTGTGTCCCTATATTTTGTTCTTCTTTATTTTCTTAGAATAATTTATCCTAATTACAATCTATTTTATTATTCTATATTATTTTATCCTCCAAATTATGATTCTCTAGTAATTTACTCCAATTATCTCACAATTTAATTACTGTCCATTATTATTTCCTTAATTTTATTACTATTTTACTAAAAAAATTCATACTAGATTTAATTAATTAATATCAATTAATTCAATTAATTATTATATTGTTTTTTTCAGCTATTATTTCCTCCTTGATTGACATTCTGGTAGCAAAATAATTTTGCCTAAATTAAAATAAGTCATTCAATAATTATTTTATATCCTAGAAACACATATTTATAAACTAATATCGCATTTTATTAGAAGAGATATATTTTGTATATTTTAAGTTGATGTAACTTATAGTTATAAATAGAGAATGTTTGACGCTATTAAATAAGAGAATAAAGCTAAACAACTTTTATCAAATAATTTACCAGAAATTATATCAAAGAAAGAATTTATTGTAGCATATTTTCTGTAAATTTTTAAAAATAATTAAAATTTATTGTGCAAACTTCATGTCTTTTATATA
>NW_021848272.1:0-2169 GCF_003651465.1 Formica exsecta
TGCGTGCGTGCGTGCGTGGGATATACACGCATCAACGTGCGTACCGAGGCCTTTATAAATAGTCGACGACATCGACTCGACTTGTGAGATGACGAGGTTCGATCGTCGGTCGAATTCAACTGCCAATCGGATTGTTTCTTGATATCACGTGGTATCGAGAAGGAAAAGGAGTTCTCTAGAATTTATTTAATCCTTCCGAGATACCGGCAAGACAGAGGATCTTGATGAATACTCCAGGTGTCTTATTAAATCTTTGGAAATTTAATTGATAAAAAAATCTTTTTCACAAGCAAAAGAAGAGACTGCTTTTAATCTATCATTCTCTTCTAGCAAATCCCTGCAGGACCTCAAGAAGTCTGCGACTTCTTGAGTGAAGTGCACGCGGATTCCAAGTTCCAGGTGGCACGTAGGTAATTGGTCGATCGTCTCGCATCCGCCATGGACCGGCGTTTGCATACGACGTTCGCGGAAAGGGGGAAAGAGGGAAGGGGGGAGAACAGAGAAAGGGGATTGATAAGGATCTTCTCGATCCTCTCGCGAAGGCTTCGTCCGGCGAACCGGAGCCTGATCTATGAATGGGATATCCCGGAGGTGGTGAACGGTGCCGATTGGCTGAGCCTGGTACCACTCTGGTGCCCAGATGGACCAATCGTTCCATTGGTCTCTCCTCTCTCGTTTTGTTTCGTTTCTTTCTCTCTTTTTTATATATTTTTTTCCCTTGTCCTTGCTTGCCTTCTTATTTCGATACCACGCTACTTCTTCTTTCTTCCTCGGCTTCTTCCTTTTCTCTCGCTTGATCCTTGTTGTCTGTGTTCTACCCTCGCGAAATTTACTTCTCGTCAGTTATTCTCTGACGATTGTTGCGAACAAATTGAACGATTTGTTGTTAGCGTCGTTTCTTCTTCTTGATTAAATATATTACTAATAATTGTGAACAGCTGGAAGATTAATATCTTGTATAAATGTCAAGTTTAAGAAGAATAGAAAAAGATTATAAGAATATAATAATATGAAAATAGAAAAGAGATTATTGAAATAAAGGAGGCAAAATCGAAAAGAGAAAAGAGGGAATAAGAATGAAAATAAGTAAAAAATAAATAGAGAAAGGAAAAAGAAGAGAAGGATAGAAGAAATATTGTGTAAAAGAATAATCTGTGCAAACTTTAGACATTAAATTTTGGTCTCTTTTTTAACACATATTTTTCTTATTAAATTGAGAGAAATAATAATCCGTCTTCGAGAAAAATATTAAACCTTAAATAGATTAATTATTTTAGAATTTAAAATTTCAGTTAAAATTAAAATTAAAATTAAAATTGTAAATGATTTTAATTCATAGAATTAAAATCAGAATTATATGAAAATTAATAAGAAAAAATATAAGAGAGAGAAAAAGGGAGAAAGAGGAGAGAATTGAAACTAAAAAAAATTGATATTGAATCAAAATTAGAATTAAATCGAGATTAAAAATCCAGATTCTAGCGTGCTCAAAATCCTTTTATTTTCCTCCGTGTTTTCTCCTCTCCTTTCTCTTGCCTCGATATCTCGATCCTTCTCGACGAATCCACTTCGGAACGCGATCGCTCGGCTCGCTCGTTGCATTGTTTGGAAATCCGCGACGGTCGCGATCGCCGCCGATATACGCTTCAACCCTCCTCCTCCTCCTCCTCCTCCTCCTCCTCCCTCGTTCCGATCATTTTTGCTCGTTCCACAAGCCTTTCTGGTCTTCGCCGATCCTCTTCCTTTTCTTCTGCGTGCCTTTTGCACGCACGCACACGCGCCTTCCCTTGTACGCAATTTGTTCCCTTTGAGCTGGAACGCGAGAGAGTTCCTCCTGGATATCGCTCGCATCAATTTTACGCGCTCCTTTAACCGCCATCGAAAGACGCTGATTAGATAGCAATTTCGCAATAAAAAATTTCTTCAATAATTTAAAATTATTTTAAAATTTAGGGTCTTGCATTCGTAGAATTCTCAAACCTTGCAGCTTTCATGATAATTCTCTATCGTATCTTGGAAATTTCAAAAAAGAATCGATTGGTTTCAAAAATTTAAATGTAACTTTTTTGTTATTTCAATTTTTATACAACAAATATCTCCGTCTCTTTTCTTTCTCTCTCTTCTTTCCTGATGAAGCTGTGAATGGAGGCTTTCCTCTGTCCCTTTTCT
>NW_021848273.1:0-2172 GCF_003651465.1 Formica exsecta
CATGAGACTCTAATTACGTCCTTCGTGATTGGGTACTCGTAACAGATGTACGTGGAATGATTCACAAGCAATATACGAAAAGGATTTGCCGGACGTTTCGATACGGCACTACGTGAAGTATCATAGAAAATCGAGCTTTAAAGCAATAAAGTGAAACTGATGGAGCTTCTTCCGAAGACATCACAGACGTCAAGTAGAAATCTCGTCTGAACGCGTACAAAGCGCCGCAGAATTATTAGATATATCCTTTGAGAATAAATTCCATGACAAAAATTAAAGATAAATTTTTATTTCATTGGAAAATTGATAAAAAAAGAAAAATTTATAGCTTCCTGAAACCAATCTCAACGAGCTTTCATCTTTTGCGTGCTTCCTTCATTAATTAATGTACACGTTTTCTACGGAGAAAATATTGTAATATTCAGATCTTCATTAAATCTGTCGCGAATGTTTCTGAGTGGATCTTCCTTCAAAGCGTTCGAGGAAGAAAAGTTCATTTTATTATATTATGCTTAGCGTAACGACGCGCGTTGCCGTCTCCTCGGCAACGCCGACGCACCTAATTTGCTTACAAAGGAAACGCCGTCGCGGACAGCACGATTCGCTGTTTATTATGCACGTCGCGCGAGGAAGAGCGCAATGAAATACCTACGCGCGACACGTCACACGTGTGAGGAACACAAGGTGCCTTCACACCGTGTACGGTGGCATTGTTTTCCACGCGAAGCGCTTTCATAATGCCATCGAAATGCATTCACCTGCGTGACAGCAGCGTGATCAATGGCATCGTTGTGCTAGACGGAAGAATATAAAAATGTCAATGCCTAGTCTCTCCAAGTGTCATCTCGTGACGCGAGCATTGTACGTCCAAAAATCGAGAAAAAATTCGAGATATTTGAGGGATTTAAAAACCGTAATTTAATCGGAATTAAATCGTCTCGAGAATATTATTTTTTATATTATATTCAAACTATGCAGATTTGCATCGATTCAACTCCAATCTACATTTTTAATCTGTTGATCGGTGAAAATATTTGTTCCTTATTTTTATTATCAGAATGTAATTTAGTAACAGATTTTTATCGAAAAAGATCAAAATGTTTTCACAGATCTTCTTCGTCTTTCTCGCACGTGGAGTACTTCTCGCGTCTATCACGAGGACGATATCTACACGTTAAGTGAAAGTACTTAGCAGATGTAAATTTTCCGGCGCAAAGGGATTAAGTTTAGAGGGAAATGATGTGTTCTCAGTGGTATTACGCGAAAACAATTCCCATACACAATCTTATTAGTCTCTCATTGCGACGCACGTCCCTGACGTGCTTCGCTGTCTGCGAAACGTCGACGATATCCGCGTGTCGGTAAATACGGGACGGTATATAACAGTAAAACGAGACCGTAGGATGCGCACACGCGTGTAGATGTGCACGTGTATATATACGCAAGCGAGGATACGAACTGTGTTGGTTTGTGGAAATGACAGTTACGCGTCGCGAAACACGTGACCATTTACGAGCTTCAAATAGTTTTGGCTCGCGATTCCGGATATAGATACACATTCGCACGTGTGTAAATGGATATTATACATATAAGTGCGCGCACAAAGGGTGCGGAAAATAACGCTATTTGATTTTCAACCTTCTCCCTCCCTCCAACCGTTCGTTCGAGTGACAGCACGTAGTCGATGAATCTGTACACATATACAATGTTTTGTCGGGACAGAGTATCGATTATCGATTACGCGGATAAGCGTATATAAATTTTAATCAACTAAATTATACAAAAGAATATTCTACGTTCGTAATTACCATCGTAATTGCAGAGTAACGAGCTGTGTCATTAGCAACAAGATCCTGCGAACACATTCTTAGAATCTTTAAAAGCAGAAGAATAAATTTTGTTGAATTTAAACGAGCATATTCCAATTTTACTGAATTTTAACATCAATTCCTTATTTCGTGCATTTTCGTATATCTTCGTGTGTTTAGTAATAAAGTTACATACTTCATGATATATTATTTAAGACAATAAATGCACTTGTACTTTTATTTTTGTAGACCGCCTAGACCTTAACTTTGTTCTGTATATGATTTATCTCCGATCAATGTGTAAACAGTGATATGAGTATTAAAAACTTATCGAGTCAAAAAAAAAAAAAAAAAAAAAAAAAAT
>NW_021848274.1:0-2178 GCF_003651465.1 Formica exsecta
ATAATTACATGTGCAATTTAAATCAATTTCAGTTATCTACTCATAGATTTCTATATATTATAATATATAGAAGTCTGTGCATCTACTACAAAGTATATATGTGTGAATATGTGATAACCGCTAATAAAACTTTGCAGTGTAGTTTGTTTTTCATGGCGATTTTTCGTGGCGAGGAACCGTTTCAATGTACCATGTTCCGAAGGCACATCTGTAAAATGGCTTAGCCACCGAAAAACTCGACGGCCAAGTGAAAGCGCTTTGAAACAAATTTGTTGGATGTATTGGAGGGTGTTTATCATTTTATGTGAAATCTTATTGTTGACTATCAGTATCGGAAATGAATTCTGAAAATGGAACAGTTTTATGGCATTTATGAACTTGTATAAAATTGTAAAATGACGAGATACTTGTGACATCCGTTCGCGGTAAGTTTATATATTTATTTATATATATAGCGACCTGAGAGTATATAGTAATTGCATAGCGTCAAAGCTACTTGGTATTATAAATGCAATGTAATTTGTCAAATATTGTCACAATTTGATACTATATTGATAAATATATTGATAAATAGTTTGATACTGCAATAGGTTTTGTATGAGATGATGCGATTGAATTTCAAAACAGTCTTGCTTGTATTGGTTGTCGCAACATTGAGTTTTTTACTTACATCGTGGAATAATTGTGGAAGTAGTTTGCTCTTTCATACCTCAGATTGGAAAACAAAGTATCAACACAAGGTAAAATAAAGAAAATTAATATTTTTTCTCGAGTTTATTTGCGCGTGATACAATATAACAACAAGAGCGAGTAAACTTTAATGTATTATTTTGCGTTAATTTATTTTTTGATATATATTTTATTCATACATTATTCATTTCAATTTAGGATCGTTCGAGTACAGAATCGGGATATCAAGAAATAGATTGTCACATAAATGGCGATTACTCGATAGGATGTCGTAAAGAAGGTGATGAAGTATACATACCATTTTCATTTATCCATAAATACTTTGAGGTCAGTTAAGTTTACCATTTTAGTGTTTTTTTTTTTTTATATGATATCAGATAGATTACAATAATTTGATATGCAACATTGTAGATTTATGGGAAATTAGCTACTTACGATGGTCTGGAAAGATTTGAATGGCTGCACAGTTATTCAAAGATTGTAAATCCCAAAGGAAAGTATGATTCTCGAGGTGTGTTTATGACGTTTGAAAATTACAATGTTGAAGTGAGGGATAGAGTTAAATGTATCAGCGGCATCGACGGTGTACCGATATCGACACAATGGGAAAGTCAAGGGTATTATTATCCCACGCAAATTGCTCAGTTTGGATTATCGCATTATAGTAAGAATTTAACCGAACCAGAACCGCATAGAAAAATTATTGAGGATTCCGATAAAGTTAAGCAAAATTGGAATGTTCCTCAAGGTTCGATTATGAACAGAGTGTACGACAAACAAATTAACAGTTATGTTGTAAAATTTGCAACACCGGAAACTAGCATTTCTGGGATTTCTTTAACATTAGATTATGTGCTGAATTTTGTTTTAAAATGGGATCTCAATATTAAAGATAATGGAAGTATTACAGTTGTACTGGAATCGAAAGAGAAAAAGGAAACATACTATCTTCACTATGTTACCAGCAACATAGTATTACATAATTATAATAATCATGTATATTATGGAATTGGAATAGTTAATCATCAGTGGAGACGTTTTACTAGAGATCTTTTAGTTGACTTACAAAAAGGTCTTTATTTAAATGATAAAAGTAGAAAGAAATTACCCAGATCCAAGTTAAAGGTAATTGTTGAATTTTTAACATAATTTTACTTGATATATTAATATATTTCGTAGGGAATATTGCGTTAATATTATTATTTATGTGTATGTGTACTTGTATATGTATATAATAATCACATCTGTATCTTAGGTAGTTAAAATTACTTTGTATGGTTCCGGTATGATTGACAATATGACATTATCGACTAGCGAACATATGGAGCAATTTTACGATGCGGCAAGATGGTTCGTCGCTAATCAAAATGTCACTTCTGGTGGTTGGTCGAATCCTGTTAAGAGAAAAGTAGCATCTGGAATGGCTATCCTTGAGCCTGGATGGTATTATTATTATTATTATTATTATTATTATTATTATTATTATTA
>NW_021848275.1:0-2199 GCF_003651465.1 Formica exsecta
TATTATTAGCAACGATCTCTATCAGCATATTAGTCATATTTAAAATTAGCACAAGTAGCACTATTGAGCCATTTGTTATAGAAATTGACAAGAAATCAGGAATAGTGCAATTGGTTGATCCTGTCACAGTAAAACAATATTCTGCAAATGAAACGCTAAACGATTATTTTATTTCAGAGTATATAAAAGCAAGGGAGGTTTTTGATCCATATCATTATAATTATAACTATTATACAAAGGTGAGGTTGTTTTCCTCACCTAATGTGTATAATGAATTTAGAAATTATGTAGGATCACAGAATATGGATGATCTTTTTAATTTGTACTCAGATACCAAAAGTGAATTTAAAATTCGCTCAATTCAAAAATTGGGTAACGATGCTCTTCAGGTGAGGTTTTTTGTGGAATTTATACGGAAAGATGGAAGTTCCACAAGAAAAAATAAGATAGTTATTATGTCATATAGATATGCATCGCTTGAAATGGATGATCAGCAAAGATATATTAACCCTTTAGGATTTCAAGTTATTTCATATAGAGTAGATGATGAATATGTATAGGATATTATTAGTTTTAGCTTTACTTGTAAGTGGCAATTTAAACGCATCCATTAATTATAATGAGCCTATTTCTGTAGATAGTAGAATAAAGACTTTTGTGTATAGCCCTAATGAAGTATTTACGGTGGTTTTTAGTCAGGGTTACTATTCTTATATTGAATTTGCGGAAGGAGAAAAAGTTAAAAATATCGCTGTTGGTGATGCATCAAGTTGGAAAATTAATCCTTATGACAATAAATTGCTTATCATGCCATTTGAAGTTAGTAGTCGCACTAACATGATTATTACAACAACTAAAAAAAGAAATTACATTTTTGATTTAATCTCAAGGCCAAACTACGATAAATACCCAGATACTGATGCTAAGAAAGTGGGTCACGATTATTCTGCTGAAAAGGATATATCTTACGTAGTACGTTTTTATTATCCTCAAGAAGAAGGTGAATTTGATGTTGATTTAGATGAGGTTTCTTTACCTACTCAAATGCAATATACTACAGACAAGCCAGAAAAAATAATACAAGAAAATGATACGAAGTACAATTATACATATATTGATGAAGGTGGTAATGCGGATATAGTTCCGATTGAGCTATTTGATGATGGTTATTTAACCTATTTAAAATTTAGAAATAATAATAAAATACCTCAGATTTTTGTAGAAGAGGAGGATAAACCTTGTAAAAGGCTGTTATTTGATGATTATGTTATAATAAAAGGAGTACATAAAAAGCTATTTATGCGTTATGAAGATGGTGAAGTTGAAATTATAAATAGGTCACTTTAGCTGTGGTATATGCAATATGAATAAAGAAAGGCGTAACAATTCAGAAGATGAATCAGAAATAGAGAACAAGGTAGTAACAGTTGGCTCTAATCAAGGTCATAGGGCATTGATGGTCATTATTTTAGTGCTTCTGGTTGGTGGAGTGTATTATCTCTATTTTAGTCCTTCTCATAAAGAGGGTTCAGAAGTTATTAAAAAAGAGGAAACAAAGCAAAATGTTCAAGAATTGAAGGGAAAGTTGGAACAAGTTCCAGATAATGTAATGGTTCCTGAAAGAATAATAACTGATCCCTTACCACCCTTACCTCCTCTTCCTACACCACCAATCATACCAGGAATAAAACAAATTAGAAAAGAAGAAGAGAAACCAAAAGAAACTCCTGTGTCAAATATACCTATTTTGCCAAAGCAAAATTTTCCTTCTAGTAATGTTATGGGCAATTTACCTACCTCGTTTCCTACAATAGGGGGTGGCGGTTATCCTAGAGACAGACGTAGTGCACAAATGTTAACAATTTCAGGTGATGGTGGAGAGAATAAGGCTGCTGATGCTATTTTATCTGACACTTCAGCACAATCGAGCAAAGCTACCAGAGTAGGAAAGCTTGGTTTAATGGTTACTCAAGGTAAAATTATTGATGCTGTTCTTGAAACTGCAATAAACTCTGATCTGCAAGGAATGCTGCGTGCTATGGTGAGTAGAGATGTTTATGCAGAAACTGGTGATACAGTTTTAATACCTAAAGGCTCAAGATTGATAGGTAGTTATTCATTTGACTCGAATGTTGCAAGAGCTCGTGTAAATATAAACTGGAGTAGGGTCATTCTTCCTCATGGAATAGATATTGCTAT
>NW_021848276.1:0-2202 GCF_003651465.1 Formica exsecta
ATGCACACCTCCTGTGTAATGAATCGTGACAATGTCCATGCAACAAGGACAAGTTTTTAATCATGTTGTTGCTTCTATTTTTGTCTTTATGATGTACTTCTACAATATCATCATCTTTAAACCAAAGCTGGCAATGATTACACTTACCATGTTGTAACTTCAATAATCTTATTACTCTTGGTGATTTATCTGGTATTTTACCTAGACGATTACCCCAGTAAACCCAATCACCATCGTATGGAGATTTAGTTCCTCTCACTTTGATATGTCGTTTAATAACATGATCTCTATGCCTAACAAGATGTAGTTTGTTACTTGTCATAAAGCACCAATTGTCGTTGCCATACTTTTTAAAGTACTTTCTCTTAATCCAGCGTTTCCCTTTTTTGGGGTGTCTAAATTCTGCCCATTTCCAGAGTTTTCTAAACATTACACTATCCATAAATTTAAAGGTTTTGCTTGAAACCACTGAAGAGTAATATTGACTCCATCCTCTGATAATTGGGTTAAGTTCTTTTATTACTGCTTCTTGTGTTGCTCCACGTAATCCTCTAAGTTTAGATTTGATAGTGGATGCATGCTGTTTTATAGATTCACGACCAGGCTTAATTAATAGCTTGTAACCTTTCTTGCTGCTTCTTGTTGGGTATTGTCTTATTGAAAATCCAAGAAAATCGAAACCTGGTTTTTCTCCATTTAGAGTATCAGAGATCCTTGTCTTTGAAGGTTTTAATTCTAACCCAATGGTTTTTAACCATTCTTCGGTTAGCCTCTTTGCCTTAAGAATGATTTCTATACTCTCATGTACAATGATAAAATCATCAGCGTAGAAAATTATAGTTATGGATTCTATTGCTTTCCTACGCCACACAAAACCATATTTCTTCTTTGTATATTGAAGAAGTTCCTCTAATAATGCTTTTTTGATATACTGTTCCAAACCGTGTAATGCTATACAAGACAATAATGGAGAGATCGTCCCTCCTTGAATTGTTCCACGTTTTGTTGGTTTGAACTTTCTACCTTCCATAACGCCTGCTCTTAACCATCCTCTTATTATCCTTCTTAATGTTGGTGTGGTATTGAGCCTTTCTAATAGTGCTTTATGGTCGATGTTATCAAAACATCCGGAAATATCAGCATCTAAACAATACGCTGTTTTTCCTTTAAGTGAACTAAATATAGCTCCAATGGCATCATGACATGATCTACCAGGTCTAAAACCGTATGTGTTTGGCTCAAATTTTGCTTCCCACTCTGGTTCTATTGCCATCTTCATAAGTGTTTCTTTTGCTCTCTCTGAAATAGTAGGTATGCCTAACGGCCTTTTCTCAGTCTTTCCAGGTTTTGGAATCCAAATACGTCTTGATGGTTTTGCTTTCTCTTTCACATCTAAAGAATATGCTAATTGCAACCTTTCTTCCTGATTAAGATTAGCTTTTCCATCAATACCTGCTGTCTTCTTTCCCCTGTTATCCTGAGTTACCTTTCTAACAGCTAGCAATTTTGCACTCATCGAATTAAGTAATAATCTTTGAAGTTTATGTACCTTCACAATATCATTACACTTTACAGCTTGGTAAATTCGTTTTTGTAACTTGAATACAAATCTCTCTAACTTTTGCCAAGAAATTGTATTCCATTTATACCTAACATTGCGCTGGTCTATAACATATTCATTACTATTCACAACTTTACCTTCCAAATTACAGTGTTTACGTCTGCATATCCCAAATATTACTTTAGGCATTAGCTTTTTAAACAATCCTTCCAACATAAATGCTTGCGGCTGGCTACCTGCTTATATTTAAATAAATATAAGAGCATCTATTTGGTTACTCCGTTCCACAATTTTGTTTCGCGTTAGACTTAGATTCCTACTATTTGCCGGAAGCTGAGAACATCAATAACTAAGTATCTGGAGCCTTAGTTCCTCTTTTGCTTCGTACCGTTTTGGTCTATGCGTAAGTCAGCCTTCTTTCGCATATTCTACGTCACGACAGTTCTAACATAGGTTCCTTTCGTAATCATATCTAACTCTGTTTGCAGGAATTCACCATAAGGCTTAGTGTTACCTGCTTTTATCTCATGCTTACATCCCGTAGGTTGCCAATCTCTGAAATGTGAGACATACATTATCCCTGATGTCTAGGGAAGATGGAATTTAACCATCACAAAAAACGTGACCTCGGATCACACCCA
>NW_021848277.1:0-2203 GCF_003651465.1 Formica exsecta
AAATTTCTCCTTCACGATATCTTCCATCAATTGAAAAAGTTACGTCATTCTATCGAAGTCTTGATAAAATTTCTCATTGGGTTTCTACCTCCGTCTCAGCGGTACTTCTTCGGCAATTCTTCGTCGTAAAATTAATTTTCGGCAACATCAAAATGCGCAACATGAAAGAAAAGCACGAATAAGAGATACAAAACAGAGGCTTATGAGAAATATGAATATAAATTAGCAATGACAATTGTAAATTATTCTAAGAATTGTATGCTATTACCTTTTTAATATGAATCGATTCGACTTCTTCATCGTTTACCGATTACGATCGATTAAACCATAAGCATTTCCAATTGGCATAGATCTATTCAAGTGAAATACTAAGAGAAAAACCGTTTCTATAATATAATCTGCTTTGTCGATTACCGAGCTGTTTATGTGGAGACGCGGTGTCGATCTATTATTGATTTGCAAAGATGTGGAGAGACGTGGCTTTAGATATTTATAAGATTTAGAGCTGAATCAGGGGTGTGTTATAACAAGTTGTTATTGTATTACAGCGCGAGTAATAAGATTGCAATAAATTTAAAGTTACCTTATAGTAAACGGAAACGACGTGCAAACAATAAACGTAAATTTAAGATGTAAAAAACTTTGAGTTTAAAATTGATAATAAAATGATAATAAAATATCAATCTGTGTAGAAAACTCTTCTAAATAGAATAACGCGTTTGAATTGACGAAAATGTTAGTGGAGAATATTGCAATTCTTTTTTTAATTGTATTAATTTTTTTTAATTGTACAACGTTTAACTCTGAATATTTCATTAATATTTGATTTGATCGAGCCTTTAATCAATATAAAAATTTATTTTTGCTTCATTTTTTGTAACAATTCCCTCTTTTAAATGTGCAATGCAATAATAAAATTTTATAATATTCTTTTTTTATGATTAAAAAATAGTAATAGAAAGATAAAAATACACTTTTGTTTTTTAATCTTTAATATTAAAATTTTTCAGAATCTTTTACGTTATTTGGTTAATAATTAGCGATAAAACTTTTTGCAGCGTGTTTATATTTACTTAGCTATTAAGTTTATGACGTCCAATGAAATAATAATAAAAGAAAGATAAGTAATTGCTCTCTTGCGCCTAGTAAACTAAGAAAAAAGAAGCAAATTAACAACGTAGACGTAAAGTGTAATGCATTATTCTAATTAATTGATATTTACGAGATATTGTCAATCAAGGTGAGATGTAAATATTACCGCATGATAAAAGCGCTAACCGGAGATTAAACTAACAGAGGCTGCATTATACAAAAGATGCATTTTCTTAGCCAGCGCAATTTGAGAAAGATGCATCTTTTTTCTATTAATAGAAAATGAGTTTGCTGAAAATCCGTAAAATTAGCTCGTATCTCGGATAATTTTGGCGAATTCTCTTTAATTGACGATACAGGTTGATATACCGCGTTAAGTACACAAACCGCAACTGCGTACACATTGAATGCAGTTGCTGCTAAAATTAATAAACACGAAAATAATTATGATCCCGGGGGTGTGTTTATCGCGCGGCACGCTAACGAATGAATCGGAAATGAAATTTGCAACTGACTAGTACCCCGTAATAGTAATACGATACGCACTAACAAAAATTGATCCTCACGTTCAATTACGCCGTTAATTACTGCTGGCAGACAACAATATTGATCAATCAATACATCGTGCCGAGGTACATCGCACGTCACGATAAATTGTACCGATGTTAATTCTTGTGCGTTTTGCATTTGTATTTTTTAATACACTTTTTTTAATTTGCTTGTCAGCTGTTATAATGGCAATTGCAACTGATTCCTGATTAAATCGCTTAATTATATAATTAATGTTTTATCCGCTCTTTATTGTGAATAATGAAATGTACAACCTAATATGCGCATATTTAAATCGCGCATTAATTCCATTAAAAAAATTATTAAAAGCAAAAAGATTATTATTTAAAAAGCTGCTTAAAGAAATAAAGTTTTATTTAATTCTTGTATAATATATTGCGTTGAACGGAAAATTCGTTTTTTCAGTCTTCATCTGTTAGCAAAAAACGGAACGAGCTTTTTGTTCAACCTATATAATTTTTCTTCTTTTTAATATATTAGAAAAAAATATATTTTAGAGAGCGCAACTTTTGCGCGTAATTTTAATATTAAATTTTTAAGA
>NW_021848278.1:0-2211 GCF_003651465.1 Formica exsecta
ATAATAATTAAAACCCCATTATATATATTAAAAAATACATAAATATATGTGTAAGCAAACAAACATCCCAAAATAATAATAAATAAAAATACACGTCATGATAAATTCTCATCAAATAAAGAACTAAAATAAATAAAATAAATAATATATATATTTAAAATGTATACGCCCAGAATTGGCGAACGAAAATGCATTGCTGAAGGCGCAAAATTCTCAATCGCCCCAAACACTTGATCAACCAAGTGGAAACTGGCTACTTGACGGGTAAATTTTTGTACATCCTGTAGATCAGCGCGTCGGCCGTTTTCTCGCTGAGTCCCTTAGTGGCAAAGTCGTCGGCAAGCATTGCGGCAACTGCCTCCGCAGCCATTAAACCTGACGGAGGAAAGTGAATAAGCGTGAATGGGAGATTAATCGAGTTAACATCGCGCGGGATCGGTTAGTTGCGGGACCGTTTGGTCGTGTTCGCAAGAAAGTGAGGAGGACTTTTACTATCACGCGAGCTCTCGATATATGCGTTTGGTCGGCTCAATCCGCGATGTCTCGGAATGTCCGTGAGATTTTAGAATTTCGCACATTCGCGACTGTATCCTCCGATTATTCGTTTGAGATTTTATACGACGTTTATATAATTGACAGGACACCTGCCCGATATCGCCATGTAGCGAGTCGCGAATCGACGTTACTTTCCAAGAAAGAATTCGACTTTTCATTCTATCAAGTAATTACGGAAGAGCCGTGCGACAGTCGCGTAACAAACACAAATGTGACTTCGCGTAATCGTCGAAACCGGCTTTAAAGCTATTGGTCGATTTACTCTGACAGTTGATAATTAATTTATCGTTTTCCTTCTCTGAGCGGATGCACGTTATTTATAATCGTCACGTACTTACTATAATTGAGAATAACTTGCACCGGTCCCGCCTCGTTCATACCCTGAAGACTGATCTTCTTGTCTTTGGCGGACAATTTGGCTCTAGCAGCACGAACGATCATCAATTCTTCGTTCATCTTCTTCAGTTCTAGTGTAAAATCGCCCACTACGTCGGCTATTGAAGCAATAGAAATGTATGTTGATAAATTCTCATTAATTTTTGCTCGCTATCTCATGTAAAATATTGCGTGCAAGTTATTCCTTACTAAAGTTTCCGCTAAACAGGCCATTGCCATGTAACATCTCCTTTCCCACTTTTCCCGTAAGCGTGTATTGAGACTTTACGCGAAGCAGCGGGACGCGTATTCTCAAAATCACAACCATCACGTCGCCCTAAAGAATTTTTTCAGAGTATATAAGATATAGAAACAAATTCTTTTCTTTCCTTCTCATATTAATTCATGGATATATCAGAAAATAATAAAAAAAATTTTTAAACAATTCAAAATGTGGGATTTGAATAAAATATCAATTTTTTACTTCATCAGTTTCCTCGGGATGCGCTCGCTTCGTTCTCTTGGTATCATTGAGTTTTATATTTTGAGAAGCGCTATTATTTCTCGCGTTCATTCCACCATAATGATAGATCAACTGCATGCTTTCTTCAAAGTATCCTTGCTGCTCCTGATAACTCTTCGCATACCTAGTTAAATTCTTTAAATTTTTATCTTCCATCGCAGCTTTAAACATATCATTCCTCTTCCTCAAGGCTTCACCTTCCGTAAAATTGTGAATAATAAATCTTGTATTTTCCCGAATGTCCTGAATATGAGAATTCAAAATATTTTACGAATCGCACAAAAACTGATAATTTAAAAAAGAAAGAAATAGAGAGAAAAGAACAAAAAAAAAATAAAATAAAATAAAAATACCTTCATGACATCCTCAATGCCATATACTTGTCGATTCTCTACGGGATTGTTACCTAAGTTACCGAAACGTTTCATACTTCCGTTAGCTTTGTCATCCGCGTAGATAATATCGATATAACCCGTTCGCTCTCTCATTACGTTTCTCGATAATTTAACATTGCTCGAAGGTGTAACGTTTGATCGTAAAGACTGTTCTCTATTATACAACGCAGGCGGTCTTGCATCACCCTGATTTTTTAACCTAGTCTCGACTGTTTCCGAAGCAGAAACCTGTTTTAATAAATTTTGTAGTTTGAAAGTTTCTGCATATATTAATTACACTAACATTACTTCATTCTAGAATGTGCGGGAGATTTATGTAAAATTATTATATAATATATATAATATACAAACAATAATAATTTT
>NW_021848279.1:0-2223 GCF_003651465.1 Formica exsecta
TAAGAAAGAAATTGAGCAGGATTACAATTACTTATCCTCATTATGGCAGAGCATTCAAAAAAATGCCTTCTCTGTAAATGCTCCGTCATTAATTTACAACGAAGCAGATGTAATTATGAGATCTGTTCGTGATTTTTGTAGCGATGGTATAGAAGTCATAGTATCTGGGAAGGAAGCTTTTGAAGCAGTGAGACAATATACTAAAAATGCATTAAAAGGTAGTAAGTTGCGTTACAGATTGTATAGAGGTTCTATCCCAATCTTTACTTACTATGGAATCGAAGATCAAATTTCTGAGTTATATAGCAATAGGGTAGAGTTGCCATCTGGTGGGTCTTTGGTAATAACTTTAACTGAGGCGTTTGTTTCAATAGACGTAAATTCAGGAAAGATGACAGGAGAAGATAGCATAGAAGAAACAGCTTATAGAACCAATATGGAAGCAGTACCTGAAATATCAAGACAGGTGAATCTTAGGGGCCTATCAGGATTAATAGTAGTCGATTTTATTGACATGTTGAAATATCAGTATTGCAGAGCTGTTGAGTCTGCTATAAAGCAAGCGTTTAAAGACGATAAAGCTAAAGTTCAATTTAGCTACATAAATGACTTTGGTTTAATGGTATTTTCAAGACAAAGAATTAAACCAAACATACAAGAAATTAATACTACAGAGTGTTTACACTGCAAGGGTATTGGAAGAGTAAAATCGAACGAAGTAATTGTTGCATCGATACTAAGGGATTTACAACACATTGCTCATAGGAACCAAAATAAGTCTTTTGATTTAGTAGCGCATAGTGCGGTTATAGCACATATTTTTAATAATAAACGGAATACAGTTTCTACAATCGAAAAAGAGTTTAATATTACATTGAACATTAGTATTGATAACAGTTTAGATGTAAATACATTTGTTTTAAAACAAGGAGATGATGTTAATTCAAACGGTTATAAGCCATTACAGAACTCTGGATACCAAATTGAGGATAGCAGCAATGAAGAAGTTGATAATTCAAATAAACTACGAGGCAATTTTTGGCTGACTAAATGGCTTTCGCGCTTTTTAAGTTCTAATAACTAATTAGAGACCCTAAATTGGGCTTGTAATTAATAAGTCCTATACTTATATATTCTTATATCAGGTAATATTTACAATAGGGTACTCATTATGGGAAGAGCAATAGGCATAGATCTCGGAACAACAAATTCTTGTGTTGCAATAATGCAGGGCAAGGATACAAAGGTAATAGAAAATAAAGAAGGGGCAAGAACTACTCCATCTATAGTTGCATTTACTTCGTCAGGAGAAAGGTTGATTGGCGCTCCAGCAAAAAGGCAAGCAACCACCAATGCAAGTAATACCTTTTTTGCTACTAAGAGATTAATAGGCCGTCAATACGGTGATTCTGAAATGAAAAATCTAAACGTGCCGTATAAAGTGTTTGCAGCAAAAAATGGTGACGCATGGGTTAAAACCACTGATAATAAAGAATACTCTCCTAGTCAAATTGGTGCATTCATACTACAAAACATGAAAGAAGCAGCAGAAGCTTATCTTGGAGAGGAAGTAAAAGATGCTGTGATAACAGTGCCAGCATACTTCAACGACTCTCAACGTCAAGCAACAAAAGATGCAGGAAAAATCGCCGGATTAAATGTGCTCAGAATAGTAAATGAACCGACTGCTGCAGCGCTTGCTTATGGTCTTGATAAGAAACATGGGCACACAATAGTGGTATATGACCTTGGTGGTGGTACATTTGATGTCTCAATACTTGAAATAGGTGAAGGGGTTTTTGAAGTAAAGGCTACAAATGGTGACACTCATCTTGGAGGTGAAGACTTTGATAACGCAATAGTGAGTTATTTACTAGATGAATTCAAGAAAAGTAATGGCATTGATTTGAAAAATGATCCAATGGCTATGCAAAGAATCAAAGAAGCTGCTGAAAAAGCGAAAATTGAATTATCAAGTGCAATGGAAACGGAAATAAATCTACCGTTTATTACAGCTGATGCAAGTGGTCCAAAACACTTGAATATGAAATTAACGAGAGCAAAACTTGAAAGCTTAGTGAATGGTTTAATCGAAAGAACTATGGCTCCTTGTAAAAAAGCTCTTGAGGATGCTGGTTTGTCTGCTAGTCAAATTGGCGAAGTGGTTCTCGTTGGTGGCATGACTCGTATGCCAAAAGTCATAGAGAAAGTTAAAGAATTCTT
>NW_021848280.1:0-2249 GCF_003651465.1 Formica exsecta
AGACCCATGAGAAATGGGCTGTTTACAATTTGGGCGCAATGCCCTCTGAAGGCGGCAATCGAGGTTGCTAATAAGAAGAGGATCAAAATTGGATGGACCCTGGCTAGAGTGGATCTCCTGGAGTCTAGGCCCGTGCAATGCTTCAGATGCTGGAAATTTGGGCATGTGAGGCTGGCATGTACGTCTGAGATGGATTTTGGCGGGCTATGCTTCAAATGTGGAGAACCTAACCATTTAGCTCGGGACTGCAACTCTCCCCCGGCGTGTAAGCTCTGTAGTGAAGAGGGTAAGGATCCGAACCACAGACTCGGTTCCAATTTTTGTAAAGCGGATAACAAAGTCAGCAAACTTAGGACTAACTTTAACACAAAAGGTCGTGGTTCTCAAGGAGGTAATACAGTAAATAGGGATGTCAATTAAACTCATACAGGCGAATGTGAATAGGAGTCCAGGCGCTATGGACTTGCTCTTACATCAGGCTAGGGAAATTTCGGCTAGTGTAATGTTCATCTCCGAACCTAGTTATATTCCCAACTCGGCTAATTGGTTTAGGAGCTTAGACGATGCTGCTGCTATCTTTATAAACGCCAACTCGATGAAATATAGATGCCAATTAGAACGTGCTGGTCCTGGCTTTGTGGCTGTACTCTGTGGCTCTTATTTAATGATATCAGTCTATTTTTCGCCTAATTTGGGCTTAAGACAGTACAATGATCTTTTAAACGAATTATCGCGTTCATTATTAATTAAAACGGATAAAACTATCATCTGTGGAGATTTCAATGCAAAGTCAGAACTATGGGGATCGCCTACTACAGACGGTAGAGGACGCCTTCTAGCTTGCTGGGCGGCAGAGAGAGATCTTCGTATTGGCAATAGGGGAGAAATACCAACATGCGTGAGGCCCCAGGGAAGTTCCATAGTTGACTTAACATGGACATCACCTGACCTACTTCGATTTGTGAGAAACTGGAGAGTGCGAGAGGATATCGAGTCAATGTCGGATCATAATTATATAACCTTTGATCTTTGTTTGGAACTCCCGGAGTTACCTCCAAACAGATCACTCCAACGTAGATGGAGTACCAAGAATCTAGACGAGGATCTCTTCAGGGCGGTTTTGATTTGGAGAAGCATAGGCCCGGAAATGGAGACACGAAGGAACGTGAATAAATTTGCAGAATGGCTTGACAAAACTATGGAGGAAGCCTGCGATGCAGCTATGAAGAGAATTGGACCAAGAAGACCGAGAAAGCAAGCGTATTGGTGGCAGGAATCTGCTGCTGTTCTGCGCAGGGACTGTTTGCAGGCGAGACGACTCTTGCAAAAAGCCAAAAAAAGGAAACGCTCTCAGGAGACTATCGCTAGATTGTTTGTAGATTATAGAATTAAGCGTAAAAAGTTAAGAACCGAAATTAACAAATTAAAAGCGACAGCGTGGCAGGAACTGTTGAATTCTATTAACGGGGACCCTTGGGGCCTCCCTTATAAGATGGTTTTGGGTAAATTGAGGTTGGCGGCTCCTGGATTAACGGAGACCCTAGATAGAGAAAGCCTAGAGGCTCTACTGAGTACATTATTCCCTAGGAACCTTAGGGCTGATGTAGTACAGGATTGGTCGACCCTTGTCTGGTCCGAAGACTGGAATATAACAATTGCGGAGGTAGATAGAGTTATCAGGAAGAGGTCATCTCCTTCCACGAAGGCTCCTGGACCGGATGGCTTTAGGTTCGCTCTTTGGAAGCGTGCATCGGAAGAATTCTTAGAACTAATTAGACAGCTATTTAATCAATGTCTCTCACTAGGGGAATTCCCAATATCCTGGAAAGTAGCCAACTTAGTGCTGATTCCAAAGGGGGGTAGTAGTGACCGAAACGCTAATCCGAACGAGTTGCCTAAGGCTAGACCGATCTGTCTAATAAATGAAATTGCGAAAGCCTTCGAAAGAGTTATCGCGAACAGAATTTCTGATTGGCAGACAGAGTACCCAGACTCGGACTTCGCGCCTAACCAGTTTGGATTCAGGAAGGGTCTTTCAACTTGCGACGCTCTGTTAAAGTTCAAAGACATTACGACCTCTATTGTGGACAGAGGAGGATACGCGATCGCGGTTTCAATAGATATTAAGAACGCGTTCAATAGTATACCATGGAGAATTGTGCGCCGGGCCTTAGAAATTAAGAACTTTCCACCGTATATAAGGAGGATTGTAGATGCGTATCTGTCTGACAGATCAGTACTTTATGTCG
>NW_021848281.1:0-2257 GCF_003651465.1 Formica exsecta
CAAAGCTGTCAATAAACTCGCACAATTTGATGAAAAGACTTGGACATATAAAACACCATCCATTGCATCATCTTTGGGAACACTTATAAAACAAATTGGGAAAATTTTAAGAAGTATGTGTATTAAGAAACAAGATTTTAACAGACAAACTGTGGTAGAAAATTTTTTGAAATTATTTGAAGAGGATTATCCTGTCACTGTAAATAAAATTGTATTTGAAACTCAAGGGCATCGAAAAAGGCAAAAAAATATTGTTTTGCCATCTATAAATGATATTAAGATATTCAATGCTTATCTTAAAACTGAACGCACAAAAGCTCTAGAATTTTTACAAACAAATGGTTTCTCAATTCAAGCATGGCGTATGCTAGCTGAAACAACATTAATATCGATTATGATATTTAATAAAAGGCGTGCTGGTGAACTAGAGCGTGTTTTAATTGAGAATTTAGAAAATTGTGCGGCAATTTCAAGAGAAGAAGCACCTGAATTATATAAATCTTTATCCAAATATGTAAGAATGACAATACGCGGTAAATTAGGAAGAACGGTTCCTGTGTTACTCCATGAAGAAGTATTAAAATGTATGCAAATGATCGTTAATTATCGTAAACATGCTGGTGTTCCCGAAAATAATCCTTATATTTTTGGTATATATACACCCGATAAAAAAAGATACATGTATTTGAGAGCATGTGTATTAATGCGAAAATATTCTAAAATTTCTGGGGCGAAAATGCCAGCTTCGTTACGAGGTACAATGTTGCGGAAACATATTGCTACAGTATGTATTTCATTAGATATATCTGAACATGAAGTGAATGATCTAGCTGATTTCATGGGCCATCACGAAAAGATACATAAATCGCACTATAGACAGTCAATCATAACAAAAGATTTGGCTATATCACGTTTACTCAAATACGCACAAGAAGAAGATACAACAGATGAAAGCGATAATGTTGATGAGGATGAGAATGAAAATAAAGATGATCCGACTAATGATAATAACTCAGATTTAAGTTTAAATACTTCTGATACTTCATCATTAACAAAAACAAGACAATCTAAACAGCTGCCTAGCAAAGAAAAAAATATCAATAATTATATAAATAATAATACAGAGAAAACAAAAGGTACGTTTGAATAATTTATTATTATTTATTATTATAATTATGTTAAATAGTACACATATTACTCTTTGTTAACAGTTCTTACAATAAATATAAAAGGCGATTTTAGGTAAATACTGTTTAAAATAATTATTAAATGGCAGATATTATAATATAAGAAAAAGAAAATGTCTATTATTGTTTTCTATATATTACAATTATGCAAAAGAAAAATATTTTTCAAGATTACTTTGGGTTTTTTTTTAAATAGTTATATTTTTTTAAATTCTTTCTCCTATCATTTAATGATTATCTCAACTAGCATTCATCTAAACATATATATTCTATATAAACATATTATACATAAATGTGAATTTTATCATTATTTCAGTAAACCGTTTGGCTTCTAAGAGGAAAATTAATCATAATATTGAGAATGTGACCGAATCAGATGATGAATGTAATACAGAATTAGATTTAAATATTTTATCATCAAAAAAGACGAAACAATCTGAACAGATGACTAGAGGAAAGAATAACGTAAATAGTAATACACAGAGAAAGAAAAAGAAAAGTAAGTTTAAATAATTTTTGGATTAAGTATACAAGTTGCTATTTATTAAATAACAAATTTCATAATAAATATACTAAATTAACATAACTTTATTATTATTTTAGCATCTCATTCTGCTTCTACAAGAAAAAGTACTCATAAGATCAGATGGACGGATGATGAACGCACAATAGTTTTATCTTCATTCCAAACTGCCATAACAAATAAAAAATTGCCATCTTTGCATGAAATTAACGAAATAAAAATCAAATATCCTGTATTAAAGACCCGCACAAGTGCTCAGATAAAAACTTGGTTACATAACCAAATAAGAACAAATATTTAAAACTATTATCGTTAAAATGTGTCGTTAAAATTGCTCTTGTCGTATATTCTATTCTGCTATTGTCGTATATATATTCTGCTATTGTCGTTTTGCAAGAAAAACATTTTATTACAGTTTGTGGTAAGTTTCTTAAATGTCTTAAAATTATATAACTCCTTTTTGGCTATCCTCTAATCACAGCAAAAAATGCTTTTTATTTCAGAAAACGAATCGTTCAAAATTGTGCAACGTTTTCGCCACAAATAC
>NW_021848282.1:0-2265 GCF_003651465.1 Formica exsecta
TTATACGAAGTTTCAAGAATATAATGTTTAACCTCAAAATATTTTGTAATGTCCATTGCCTTTGAAATTACTATGGCTGCTTGCTATTTGCGAGCGAAAAATGCCAGATTTTGCTCTATAATGACTTTGTTCTCTATTATCGGCATTGCCCTTGGAGTTGCAACACTAATAGTGGTGATGTCTGTGATGAACGGATTCAGAGCAAAGTTGCTTGACTCAATACTTGGCATTGATGGCCATATTAATGTTTATTTTGATAAGAACATAAATTCAGATTACTGCACAGTTTCGAAATCTATTGAGAAAATTCCTGGTATATTAAAAGCTACTCCTATGACCAATGATCAAGTTATTATTGTAGCAAATGGTAAAATTGCAGGTAGCGTAGTGCGAGGTGTGTCAACTAAAGATTTGCTTGATAGTACTACCATTACAAATAATGTAATTATAGGTGATGTAAAAAAATTTGATGAAGGGATAATAATAGGAGCACGATTGGCAGAAGCTTTGAACGTTGACTATGGCGACAAAATTACGTTTATATCATCTGAAGAATTTGATGCATTACTTGGTGAAATGCCGCGAATGAAAAAATATAAAGTTATAGCAATATTTGATATGGGTATGCTTGAGTATGATAATACCTTGATATATATGCCTCTAAAATCAGCACAAGCCTTTTTTAATTATGAAAATAGCATAAAAAATATAGAAGTACTTGTAGACGACGTTACTAGAGCTGGTAAGCTGGCAGATGCTATAGAAAAAGAAATAGGAATGAAAGCTGAAAGTTGGCAATCACAGCAAAGCCATTATTTTAGTGCTTTAAAAACTGAAAGAAATGTGATGTTTTTAATTCTTACTTTGATTATAGTTGTAGCAGCATTTAATATTATCTCAAATTTAATGATGATAGTGCAAGAAAAGAAATCCGCGATTGCAATTATGCGTACATTTGGTGCAACAAGTGGAAGCATTATGCGCATATTTTGCGCTTGTGGTCTATTAATCGGTTTTACGGGAACTTGTCTTGGCTGTATTATAGGTGTCGTTTTTTCTCTCAATATCGAAAGTATTAGAGTGTTTTTAGAAAACATTACTAACGTCAAGCTGTTTGATCCTATGATATACTTTTTTTCAAGTTTACCGGTGATATTAGTCCCTCAAGATGTAGTAAGTATTTCTGCACTTGCGTTACTCTTATCATTTTTAGCGACAATTGCTCCTGCATTGCAGGCAGCTGCACAAGATCCTGCGGAGATACTACGTTATGAATGATACTCAGCAAAAGTACATAGGTTGGTTCTTAATTGTATTGTTATTTACCGGTTACATCACAATAAATAACATAATCTTTTTAAAAATAATTCAGCAAGAAAGCGAAGACAATATAAATGTTTTAACGGAAAAAATAGATGAATTCAGAATGTCACTTGAAGTTAATCAATCCAGGGTAGAAAAAAAGATATTTGACTTAAAGAGAGGTCTGCACACTCAATGTGAGCAAGGTGATGGTAGCTCAAGGCATAAGAACCTCGCAAGATTGCTGCTACTTGTAATTAAAATGAAGAATTCGTTATTGCGAGAAGCAAAATTTGATAATCATATAAATTCAATAAAGCCTTTGATATTAGAGCTTGATGATCCAGAGATAGAAAATGCAGTAAATGAATTGGAAAGTTTGAAAGAGGTAGATACTTTACGTGAGTTGAAGTTATCTTTTGAGAAGACCATTGCTGTTATTAACTACAATAAAAGTACATTGTCTAAAAAAATCATTTCAAACTGGATTAGAATACAAGATAAAAATGACCCATTAAGGGCAAAATTCGCAGAAATTGAGGAGTCAATAAACGATAATGATTGGCAAAATATAACTGTTACAGTAAGCAATTTAACGCATTCAGAATTCAAGCCATGGCTGAATAAATTGAATGGTTTTATTGTAGCTTCTAAGAATGTTTCAACAATATATCATCACTTATTACAATATATCTCATGATTTATTTTATAATTTTCGCTCTTTCGTTTTTATTTGGCATATGGGTCAAGGTAAGTGGTGAAGTAATAAAATTGGAATTAGGCAATTACACTATAAGTATTGATCTATATTTCATTATTTTTACTTGTGTAGTTTTATTATTTTTATTAATTACACTTGTACGCTTTTTTTCCTCCATTTTATCAACATTTGCCAACATAAGAAATAGAAGAAGAGATAGGGAAGAATTGCTTCTCTTTGAAGCTTTCTTTAGCATAGACTTA
>NW_021848283.1:0-2272 GCF_003651465.1 Formica exsecta
ATAGGAAAAAAAAAAAAAAAAAAAGAAAATCCCATGTAATTCCATTACTCTCAACGTTACACCGGACACACCCATCGTATCAGCGAGGAACGCAATGATTCTCAACTAAAGCTTTCTTTACGAGAGCCTTGGAGGAGGATAAGTGTGCGGGCGAGTGCTCTCGCGACGACTCGAGGACACTCGTACCCGGCCGAAAACACGTAAATAAAGCCACGGAGAAGTGCATCTCGCTCGGGATGAGGTAGAAAAAAGACGTGGAAGGAGAGAAGCCGTGAAGAGAGTAAGAGAGTGGCGCGCGAGTAACACGGGGGCAACGGAGAAGGAAGAAAAGGAAGAGAAAGAAAGGGAAAGTCCAGAGTTATCCGAGCGCGGACCACCACAAAAAGAAAAAGTCTGCGCGGTTTGGATTCCATGCCAAGGAAAAAGTCCCGACGCCGCTTTTCAACGGATAAAAAAAGCCGCTTGCTTCTCTCTCTCTCCCTTTTTCTCTCTTCCCCTCTCGCGAGCGCGCGCGCGAGACTTTTGCGCGCCCCATAAAGGCGGCTCCTTTTACGGGCGTCAGCCACTCGATCGCGAACGAGAAGAAAGAGTTTCGCGGAAGGAAAGAGCGGATTTCTTTCTCTCTCTCTCTCTCTCTTCCGTAGCGGTTAAACTTTCGTCGTAATAAAATCGCTGTGCGAAAATTTCAAAGTAAATTTGAACTGTATGTCGAAAAGAGGGAGAAAAAGCGCGCGCTACTGGCTGCACGGCGAGGACAAATATTAAATATCGATCGCGCTTGCGACCGTGCATGCCTTTTCGTTCGTCGTCGCCAAAGCGCGATTGTGCGCAATGTATCTCGTGCTATTCGTTCATACTTTGGCGATACCAGTTACGAGAAAATTCTCGAACTGTTAGAATTTCCGCTTTCGGCGGAAGTTTTAGATTCGTTTGAACCGTTTTCACTTCCCTTTTTTATCTCTCGTTAATGCAATCTCGTTGTTATTATCGTGTGTTATTATTTTACGAGTTTCTAAAGATCTGCTTAATTAGCATTTATCCATCAAATTATATTATTTGATTAATTATCTCTCTAAAATGTATATTTCAGAGAATACATTGTATTAATTATGATGATAATTAATCAGTAATAATAAATACTAATTACGTATTTCAGGATTCGCTGTTACTATTACGTGTTCTAATTCAATTACAAATAATCATTAAAGATTCAATAATGTTACAAACTGAATGTCAAAAATTTCAATAGGGGATTACAATAACAGTTCTTACTATACAATAGTAATTGGTTAACATTAACTTTAATTGCTTCTCTTTATGTTTCCCTAAAACTTTTTTAAAAAATTAAAAAGTCAATTAAACCGAGATTAAAGTTAATAAAACCGGCCGTAAATATTTCTCTTTCTCTTGGACTATATAATTAACACTGTTATAGTTATAGCAATTAAAATAATTCTTTTTTTTTTGTATATAAATGATTATAAAGCCAAATAAATTTATTATTTTGCCATACAGTAATTTCTCTCTCTTTCTCTCTCTCTGTCATGAATAATTATTATGAAAAATTTCAATGAAAGATCATCTTGTATTTATACTGGACTATCGGAGAATCCAGTTTTAAACGACTTGTCGCGCAATAAGTTCCGCGGTCTGTCGGCTATGTATATATGTTAGAAAAAGAGAGAGAGGGAGGAGGGAGGGAGAGATTATAGATAAGTATAAGCCAAAGTGAAAGTACGAAATTACCGAGCTTACTCCATTCTCCTAGATTTTCAGCCGGCGGTTAGTCGCTGAATATGCATTAAACGGGATACCACTGGAGCGGCGAAGATCAGAGAGACGTTACTATTTCTCATAGTGTAATACTAGTGCGAGCGCCGTGCCAGATCGCCAACTTCGGGGTTCCGGCGCGGTGAATAAATTTCATCGAGGGTCCACCACGCGGTTTCGTCCCCTTTTTATTTCGAATTTCCCGGTCCACTCGAGAGAGAACGGAGGGTAGCGAGCGAAGAGTAGCGAGAGAGGGAAACGACGTGGATTGATACTCGAGAACGCAACACGATGCTGGAACCCCAACAAATTGGAATTTCATCCCGCAGCTCGGATGTGCCATTGCACTCCGCTGTACGAGACGGATAATTGAAGAGCTCGCTCTTCAAAAAAAGAGAGAGGGACATCTCCTTCCTTTCGAAAGTCACGCGCGTGTAAAAAGCCAATCTGCTCATTTCGATGAATCGCGTCAACAAAGCAAGATATATTAAAAACATGCTTC
>NW_021848284.1:0-2299 GCF_003651465.1 Formica exsecta
ATCTCTATGAATTATAATCTTTCCCCTATAGTCAAGCTGTCCGCAGCTATGTCCAAACTGGAGAAAGTAGCACGTCGTTGGTTTGATCTAAGCTCAGGAGACATTAACAAGTCCTGGGATGCTTTTAAGAACGCAATTACTCGCAGATTTAAAAGGAGAGTATTATTTTTTACAGTTATGCAAAAAATAGAGAATCGAAAATGGATTTCATCAACGGAATCGTTCCAATATTACGCAATGGACAAACTAGCGTTAATACAACCATTGAAATTACGAGATGAGGACGCTATTCATTTGTTAATTGAAGGAATTGGCAACCTTTCGATCAAGTCGTCTGCAGCTACAATTCACGCCGATTCAGTGGATCATTTCCTAGACGAGATGCATCGTTTAACAACCATCTGTTCTACCTCTCTCCGCAGAAGTCAAGTATCCAGTCCTAAATTTGGAAGAGCTAAGGATAACTCCTCTAAATTTATTAAATCTAAGGATACTGAAGACGGGACTGGAAAAATAGGTTTCCAATCTCAAGATTCTTTTTGTGTTTACTGCCGCAATAAGGGGCACTTACGCCAAGATTGCTTCAAATTAAAAAGGAAGGAGCAGCTACAAAAAATCTCTTCCCCCCTGGTTACGCCGCCGGTTTCTTCGGTCATGGATCAACAGGAGGAGACAACGTCGATATTAGAACGAATTAATGATACGGGTAAAAGAAAAATCATCTCTGATAGTACTATTTTCAAAATTGTAAGTTTGAACAATACTGCTTGTAATTTATTTGCGCTGCTTGATACGGGAAGTCCGGTCTCCTTTATGTGTCCGTCTACTTTTAATAAATTTTTCGAATCTTCTTCTTTGTCCTTTAATAATACAAGACAAATGTACAAGGCCGTCAATAATACTCCAATAGCCACAGATGGTATAATATCAACCAATATTGTATTGGAAGCCTTACCTAATTTGTCAGCCTCAATTGACTTTCATGTTCTTAAAGAAGATTTTGCTTCGGTTAATTTAATTATCGGTAGACATTTCTTATCAGATCATAGAATTTCATTTACTATAGATCCGTCTGAAAAAATGTCTAATATGAACATCGAATTATTCTCGGAAGTAGCTTCGGCGGATATTCTGGAAGCATCTGCAGAAGGTTCAAATTCATTATTATCAGAAATTAAGACTGATTTTGAACCCGTCGTTAAAGAAAGACTAATAGCGGTTATTCAAGAAGTCAAAAATACGGTAGTTCCTCTGGCTGATGATAATTACATGGTGAAAATATCTTTTAAAGATGACTCGATTTATGCATATACTCCGAGAAGATTTGCATGGTCGGAACGGTTACAGATCAGGGAGATTACGGACGACCTGTTAAGCAGAAACATTATTAAATTTAGCTCTTCTCCATACTGCGCTAGAGTAGTTCCGGTGAGGAAAAAGAATGGCTCTATTCGACTTTGTGTAGATTTAAGGCCTCTAAATAGTAGAGTGGTAAAACAGAAATACCCGTTTCCACTTATTGAAGATGGTCTGGCTCGACTGAGTAATAAATCAGTATTTTCTTTCTTGGACCTGAAGGATGGATTCCATAACATTAAAATCCATCCGGATCATACAAAGTACTTTGCATTTGCCACTCCAGATGGCCAATTTGAGTATTCTAGGCTGCCGTTTGGTTATTGTGAGGCTCCAGCGGAGTTTCAAAAACGACTTATACAAATTCTTCAGTCTCTAATTCGCGAAGATAAAATAATTGTATATATAGATGATATTCTCATTCCATCCTCCTCGGTTCAAGACAATCTGGTAGTTTTGAAAGAAGTAATGTTATTGCTCAAGCAACACAATTTTCAATTAAATTTTGATAAATGTCTTTTCTTAAGAAAATCCATCGAGTACTTAGGATACATTATTTCTCCATCAGGGATAACCCTGAGTTCTAGACACATTAAAGCAGTTAAAGATTTTCCTATTTCTAAGAAAGTTATAGAAATTCAAAGATTCTTGGGATTAACAAATTACTTCAGGAAATTTATTAAAGATTATGCCTCTAAAGCTAAACCTCTTACTGACCTATTAAAAAAATCTTCCTCCTTTAAATTTGAGCAAACTTGTATTTCTGTCTTTGAATCTTTAAAAAATGAATTAATTTCTTCCCCGGTTTTGTGTATTTACAATCCACATGCAGCCACAGAAATCCATATCGATGCTAGCACAATAGCTATAGCTGGCATTTTATTGCAAAAACAAGAATCTAACAAATGGGCACCTATTGCCTATTTTAGCCAATGCATTAACA
>NW_021848285.1:0-2305 GCF_003651465.1 Formica exsecta
TTTTTGATAGCCTTCCTTTTTAGTAGACGGTAGACCTCTCCTGGAGCTATCTGGTGTTCCTCTTCCCAGGTCCAGTTGCTCCAGTCAGTTCTATTAAGTTGGGTATCACCCTCAGGAAATAGCGATGTAACCAACATATCTAAGCTGTCCCTATCTAATGTCTCTGTAAGTCCCAACGTCGGTTTTCTTAACTTTCTTAGAACGACTTTGTATGGGAGCCCCCATGGGTCTTCGTCAATCGTCGCTATAAGCTCTCTCCACGCTTCTTGTTTAGCTTTATGGATCTCTTTACGTAGACGTTTCGTTTCCGCTCTATAATCTCTTCTGAGTTCCTCTATTACTTCGGGACTACTCCTCCTTTTACTTTTAGTCCAAGCTCGTTGTTTGACTACACATCTTCTCCTTATCTCCGCTAAGTTTTCACTCCACCAGTATGTAGAACATTTCCTGCTTCTTCCTTTGAATTTTGGTGCTGCTAAGTCACAGGCCTCCATCATTGCTGTGTCTAGCCACGTAACCCATTCCAGCCCATTGAACGATAAAGTATCCTCCACTGGTACTGCCGCACACTTCCATTCTAACGCCTCAACGAACATCTCCTGGCTTAGTTTTTTAAAGTTCCAGGATCTAGGACCGCTTCCTCCGGAATGCACATTTGCCGCACTTTCTAGGGTCATGGAGATGTACAGATGATCCGATAAGGTTACCGTGGATTCTATATTCCACTCCGTTATCCTACTGACCATATCTGGTGTACACCAGGATAGATCCACCGTAGAAAAGCCTTGTGGGCGTATACACGTAGGTTTGGTTCCTGTATTTAGCAGTCTAAGATCATTTTGTGCTGCCCACTCTTCTAAGTATTCTCCCTTCTTATTAGGTGAGGATGCTGACCATTGGGGGGATCTAGAGTTGAAGTCCCCACACAGGAGCAGCTTCTGCTTACCTATGCATTGATACACGTCATCCAGTTCATCTAGTGCTTCTAGGTATTCATCCTCAGTAACGTTTGGTGATACATAAAACGATGTGAAATAGTATTGGCCATATTTAATGGTAACGCTATTTCTTCCTGCTCTGTACAATGCGAATGGGTTTTTAATCCTCTCTGGATTCACGTATATCGCTGCACGCCTGTTATTACATCCAAACCACGCGGGATTGATCGGAATGTGTATTGGCTCCGATACAAAGCTCACAGTAATATTTGTTTCCAGCATATACTGCGTCATTAGATCCTGCGCTTTCCAGGAATGGTTTAGATTACACTGTAGAATCTTAATCTTCATTGGTGGCGTCCATTGGCTCCGCCCTCCGCGCGGGTTCTTTTCCCTCTATTCTTGCGGGAACCGTTTTCCCAGCCTCCTTAACGAGCTCACATCGGAATGAGCCCAGACGATGGTTACCGTCTCTTCCTTCACTTGTACACACAATACATCTTGGAGGGCTACTACAATTACGAATAGAGTGTCCAGCCTCTCCACAACCATAACACGAATTACTTCTGTCCACTGGTGCATTACATGCCGTTTTAAGGTGACCGAATCTCCAACAGCGATAACATTGAACTGGTCGTTTCTTTAACAGCTCTACCCTTGCAACTGTCCAGCCTATCTGGATCTTTCGTGATGCCGAGATTTTCAGAGCAGCCGCTAGTGGGCATTGCGCCCACACTGTATAGAGGCCATTATTCATCCTGTTTATGTCACCTATCCTGATCTCATCGGTTTTGCAACCTCCTTTATCCTCTATTGCGAAGATTATCTCTCCTTGAGTAACCGAACCGTCGAAACCGATGATCCTAATCTCACCTTTTATGGATGGTCGAGCCACCCTTATATCCTCTGGTAATACCGCTTTAAGCTTCTCAGCCAGTGCGTCAGCCTTCCTACCATTCTCAGGGCCAGGAATCTCAATGACATAACCTCCGTTCGCTGCTTTCCTGAGTTTAGACTTATCTATACCTAGTTCATTTAACTGGATATTTTGCCTAGCCTTCCGAAGTATCTCATCATAGGGAGCATCTTTATCCTTGCCTGTTATCGTTACCGCTGCGGTCCTTGGAATATGGCGGACTGGCGGGGACTTTTGTCCTGCCTTAATCTGTGTCGGTAACGATACCGGTCGGGGACTCATCGAGTTCTTCCCATCATCCCCTTGGGTAATCTTTGCACTCTTTATGCCTCCCTCCTTGTCCTTTTTCCCCTTATTTTTCTTTCCTCTCTTGACTACTTCTGTCCAGCTTTCTTTAGCTCCCTCTTTCATTTCCTTCTCATCCCTCATTTCCACCTCCTCCTTCTCTTTC
>NW_021848286.1:0-2316 GCF_003651465.1 Formica exsecta
AAAATATATACAAGAGTTTTATACATTTAAATATAATATTATAAATATTATATTTAATTAAAATTAAATTCTATTAGAATTTATTTTATTTTTTTGGAAGAAATCTATTTAATACACCATAATCTTTGTTTTGACTTTCGGTTTTTTTCGGAGCCGCTTCTTCATGTGTTTCGCAAAATGTTTCAATCATTTCCTAAAAATAATAACAATTTATATTATCGATGACAGACTAATATGAAATTAAAAATAATTCAAAATATATGACAAGTTCTTACCCGACGACTTAATTCTTTCAGTATCTTTTTAGTTTTTATTATTTTCGCGGTGCCACCTTTGCCCTTAGCTTTCGTTCGTCGGGATTCAAAGTTTATTGGTTTTGGTTTAACATACTAAAAAAAAAATAATTGTTAAAATGGCACATTCATTAGCATAATCATAAGATTACAAAATAATCTATACTGTAAAATATTTTTGCTTCTCATTTACCAAAAGTTTTTTCTTTGATTCCATTTTCTCTTTATAAGTAGGTACATCAATTTCAAGTATCTCAGTTGATTCGAGAGTGATTAATTCTGGTTGTATCTTTTCCAAAAGTGCTTTTACTTCCGCTTCCCGTCTTTGATTTTTAGTTTGGAATGGATTAATCTCATGTGCATCATAATTTGCTTCCGCACTTCCTGGCACGAGGAGCGACGAAAATTCATTTGCCGTAGAAATTCCCAACACATCTTCATATGGGCAAAATTTAACACAGCCTACATTGCGAGCAGTCTTGTGTCGCAAATATGGCTTAAAATCACCGAATGATTCCCTGACAAATATAAATTTGGACAATAACATACATAACTTCTTGATTATATTAAACACTCATTTCAACAACAAATTACCTAAAAACTTCTACTACATTGCCCATAGCAAGTGCGAGCAAGCCACGTTGACTGTAAGACATACGATGAGTGGGAGAACAAAGATGCATGTGACTCACTGGCCCTGTCAATTGCCTAATATCCCATATCTTCACAGATTTATCTACACAACTGGTTGCCATATAAGTCCCATATGGATGAATAGCGCATGTCATGATTGACTGATGATGGCAGAGCATTTTCGCCAATGGCTTAGTAGAGTTTGGAGACCACATAGACACTATTCCTTTCGAATCACCCACACATAACACTGCATTATTTGGATTCTGTGTCATCACCTACCATAAATTAATAATCACATGGATAAATACTTAAAATATAATCATAAGTAGCTTAAAAAAATTAACAATTTTTCACGAAACTTACAGATATTCTGCCCAAATGTGAATTATAACGAGCGACAAGCTTGCCCATAGACACATCCAACCAAGCCATATGACCGTCTTTCGATCCACTGGCAAGCAAGAAGTGATATGGCAAAAATTCCAATCTTGTCACACCATTCATTCTTTTCAAACAATGTAACTCTATTCCCTGATTGTCATAAATATAAACCCAATCCTTTTGCGCTACAGCAAACATAGTTTCTAGATGCAGCCATGTAACATCATGTACAGACTCCATCACATTTATTTCACAAGCCAGCTTTTTTGTTACCCAGTCAAAAGCTGCCACATGACCTTGTTTTCCACCCAAAAGTAAATGTCGGCCATTTCTGGTATATTTAAAGCAATATGGACCAAACTGCAAATCCAATTTGAATTGTTTGGCTGCACTTGTTATGTCCACATTGTTTGCAATTTGCTTTTGCCGATATTCAGTAGTTATTTCTCCATCATCAGCTTCCAAGTAGCCATGCTCTTCTGTCAGTAGTAATTCTGCCCGAGCAGAAGCTTCTACCTGTTCCTCTATAATCTGCTCTTTCCGCTGTAATTTCTTCCTAACAACTTTATTTTTAATCACATTTGTTTTTCTTTTTAAGTCAAGCCCAGGACCTTTAGAGTATTTTGCTAATACTTGTTTATTAATCGGTGTCTTTCCGGGGAATCTTTTATCAATTAACCTTCTTCCTCGATAATCTCTATCAGCTAGAAATGGAATAAACATAATTTAACTCAATAATTCACACTTATCTTATTATAAATATATATATGAAAAATTTTAGTATTCTAATCATATTATATATAGATTTTTCAAAATTATTTGTAAAACAAATAATCATCTCTCCTCTGTTTCGATATTACATATTTTGAATAACAATATAAAAAAGTTGGCATTCTATAAATTTATTACCTATTTTTTTTATTGTAATATGCATGTGATTTAACCTAACTTAATCCATAATCTATATATATATATATCATTTATAGTATCGAAAAGTGAAAAAAAA
>NW_021848287.1:0-2321 GCF_003651465.1 Formica exsecta
TAGTGTTTGCGAGGCTATACTGATTAAATGTGGTTATTAATATGGGATATCATACACGTATCGCGTTTTGCTTTTCACTAACAGTTCTTTGAGGTATTTAAAGTCGATTATTTGGAGAAATGTTTAGACGCAAAAAATTTGGGGATATCATTTTCCATTTTCGTAAATATTTTAAATCTTTATTATTAAATATCTCAACAATTAAATGCTTAACTTTCTGCGAAGCAAAATTCACACTTGAAGTACGCAAAAAAATAATTTTTCCTTTACTTCTATTTGTCTAAATCATGTATTTTTTGTAATTACGTATTTTATCTCGTTAATAAAAAAAAAAAAAAAAAATCAAGTTTACTTCTGTTAAAGAATTCGTTAAGATCTGAAATTGTATATTCTAATTATTATCGCGATGCCAAATTACATATCTATTTTAATATTAATGCGTTGCATTTGTCGTACAAATGTTATAAATATTTGCCGAAAAT
Source organism: Formica exsecta (assembly GCF_003651465.1). Classification (NCBI taxonomy): domain Eukaryota; kingdom Metazoa; phylum Arthropoda; class Insecta; order Hymenoptera; family Formicidae; genus Formica; species Formica exsecta. The sequence goes on from NW_021848287.1 coordinate 483, forward strand.
TCTCATAAAATTTGTGAGAGCTTGTTGGCACTATATCGAGGGTTTAAGGAATTTACGAATTTTGCTTATGGTCGATGTACGTCGATCTTCGGCATTACGCCAGGTTCAAGATCGACTACAGCCGGCTAGAATTGAATGAAGCATGAAATGATACATCTCTTTATTTTTACTCTACAATCGATTAAAGCGATTATTGAAAAACAAAAAAAAAATGTGATAGAAGACTAGACTTCATATTTTTGTTTAGTGCACGCGCTCTCTTTCTCTCTCTCTCTCTCTCTCTTTCTCTAAGAAGTTTTCTCCAAATAAATTAAGAAATCTGTCAATGAATAATCACATATATTTTTGCTATCAGAAATATGGAGAAAATATATTTTTTAGTACGATTAAGAATTAAGACGCAAAGAAGATTGAAATTTAATTATGGATGAAAATATTTCGTTCGCCATCTCTTCGAGAGTGAATGTCTCATATTTAAATCAAACCATCTTATATATTCAAGATCTTACAGGATCTTACATCAAGGTCTTATATTTAAATAAAGATTTAATTACCGCAATTTTATATAAATCATACCTTTCACGCACACAATAGCAACAATTTATCATTTCCACATAAATAATTACCATAAAAATCTTTTTTTATACCAAGGAGATCGCGCCGGAAGGCGCTAAACAATTCTGTTACATTTATTTGATTTTGTTACTTTATTTGATTTCTAAATTGATTGGCAATTTTATGCAAGCGTGTAAACCACTAGAAGTTTATATTGGAATTCTCGATTGAAGCGTTCTCTGTTTGCAAGGCACTCTCGACCAATTCGTTGCGGCATTCGTACTCGCCGGCCGTTAGCTCGTAAATAAAATCGTCCGCGGAAAATGAAAGCGCGTTCTAATTAAAGGGCGTTCGTCTCAATTTAACTTCACTGCCGCCGTGCATTAAACACGCTCGACGGACCACCAAGGTCGGTCTTAAGAAAAATCACGCCCCATACACTCCTCGTTTATTTTCGTTCTGTGTTTGTAATCGATGTTCCTTCTCTACTATCTTACAATCTCACAAGCATTTTGCAATTCTACCTTAATGGTAAGATGGATTCGAAATAGCCCTATATCGTGTGAGATTGTCGAGAAATTTTCTAATTGTTATCGAGTGTTTGGAAAAATATCTGGACAATTGCCACGGAACATACAATCCACGTGAATTGCATCTCATGCGTGATTGGATGAATCAACTTCAACAGAGGGGAAATTTGCATGTTTCTGATAACGTTATGAACATTTCTCTAAACACTTGTAACAATCAATGTGTGTGATTACAAGCAAATAAATTATACAATATTATTCGAATTATTGTAAAATATCTCAAGTGCAATGTAAATTGATTGTTATATTGAGTAATTTTGATAGTTTTTAAATTAAAAATAAAATATTCGATAATATTAATCCGTTTATTGAAATTAATAATTTGAGGAGAATACATACACATGTTATCGTTATTATGTGCATGATATTTTATTTTTTGATAGTATAATTTTCTGTTCAAAAATGTGAATTAATCTATTAATATTTCAGTTCCATCTCGAAAGATCTTATTATAAAGAAATTAAAAAAATATATAATCCTGGAAGTCTAATAATTAATCGTTTTTTGCAATTGAAAAATTTAATGTCAGATTAATTGTAAGATTGAAATGCTCGTGAAAATAAAATGGTATGAATACAATTTTGTTTTAATTGAAGAAGATTGAAATACTCGTGAAAATAAAATGGGATAAATACAATGGTTTCAATCTAAAAAAAAATTGCATATAATATAAATATCATTTAAATTAATCTCT
>NW_021848288.1:0-2330 GCF_003651465.1 Formica exsecta
AAAAAAAAAAAATGTGCAATGTAATATATAGTCTTGTGTGTAGTAAAATTTGCATCTGCGTTTACATCGTCGAAATGCGCGTGAAATTTCAAATGTCGGATAATATAAAGTCAACGATAAATAAAATCATCGACGTTCTCGTTCGACTCTACGCTTTATACAGATCCATTACGATAAACGTCTTGTATTCCTACCGTTTCCTCGAGAAACGAGAACTGAAGGTTTCCGCCGTTTACTCAATACATATTCAAACACGATGATTATATTTGTGCTCGCCACACGCGCACTATCCCACACGGTGTACTCGCGTTTAGCGTCTCGCTCGAGAGAAGCAAATGGGAATCGGCCATCACCCACCTACACCGTGTCGCTTATTCGCCGACATCGAAGCGGATATTTCTGTCCGTCTATCGCGCAGATTTCGCGTTTTTCGAGAGCGACACTTTATTTCGCGCATGGGCTTATTAAATAAAAAGGAGGAGAAAAAAAAACACGGGACGACATATACATAGAAAAAGAAAGAGAGATACGATCGATACGCTCGGAGAATAACGGTTGATCCTTATTCCACTTGAGTTGGCCGCTTGTCTCGGCCGGAATCGAAGAGACACTTTGCCGAAGGTTCACCCACTTGGAAACCGATCTCAGCTGACTGGTATTTGCGTCAGCGATACCACCTTGTGTGTACCACGTGGACAAGCCAAGGTTGTCCGGTCGTGGAACAATCTTCGCGACAATCTCGGTCCGCTCGTTCGCGCGAGCGATTCGACTTTGCGTCTCCCTCTGCGTGGATCATCATCAGCGCGAGATTATACGGATTTTCTGAACGGGGAAGCCGAGTAGCTCTCCGCGGTTGATTGCCAGGTGGTGAGGTCAGGAAGACGTCGCTCCGGGCCTGGGCGTGGTCCACGGTAGCACGCGAGAAAGCGAACACGAGCGCATCCTCTGACCGGCGTGTTCCCGTATAGAGCTAGTAGGTAGGTTATTACGTAGTCCAATTTAGGACGTTAGCCCGAGGAGGGCTACGAGGAACAGCGCGGCAGCTTCCGTTATGAAAACGCGGAGGAAAGTGGATCGTCTGCTTGCGGACTCTTCCCCAGGTTGCTCTCTCGCCGTCGTATAATCGACCAAGAATCATTCTTTTTAGTTTTCTTAAAGCTTCCATGCTCGACGATCGATTAAAAATATCGTGTGTACTTTTTCATTGTCTATTGTGAAAGGATTGCGGAAATTCTTATCGATTAAAATGTTTTCTATTGAAGGTAGTGCATGTTTAAAACAGAAAAAAAGATTTAAGGTGCAATTTAAATTGATAAGTAAATTATTTTCCGCGGGTAGCGTCGTATCTATCTTTCTTTCTCGTATCCTTACGATATTGTTCCTCTAATCGCACGCAACGCTAAATTTTCGACGATCTAAAATCTAAATAGCTTCTCAATCAATTTAGTTATTCCGCATGGATAAAGAAATTTAGAATTAATATTCAATGACAACGTAAATTTCGCGTACGCTTTGAACATTGTGTCGATCGCATTTTACAAGAATTTACAAGATAATATCAGTTACCCGTTCGAATTTAACCTGGCAGAATTATGCAGGAAGTTCAGTGAAATTGCTCGCCGCTTCGTATCCCAGATCGTTGCCATCATTCACGGGTCTGCGACGGTGCTTCGTGTTGGTCAAGTCGACGATTCTCCTCGAAGATGTTTCTGACGTCTGGGTGTAGGCTCGGGATACAGGAGGATGAGAGAAGCGGAAAAAATCAAAGAAGCGTGGACGAACAAACTAAAATACGAGGTTGGTAGGCGAGGTTGGTGATAATAAAAAACAAATATATTAAAAAGATCGATGGAGCTTCGCGGTTCCCCTGCGGTTCGCAGAGACGGCTCTTCGTCTCCGGCGAATAAGACACGTCGTCGCCGACGGATCGACGCGGAGGATTATCGCTTTAATAAAGGAGGAAGATCGGGGAGAACTGGTCGGTCGATGAGTGAGTATAGCATTCGATAGAGAAAGAGAGACGCGTGTCTACGGGAATTTAGGATAGTAGTTGGCCGGATGGCTTCTAATACCTAGAGTAGCCATTTGAATAGCCATTTGAGTAGCCGTTGGAGCCCTTGTAGGGAACAGAGTGTATGCTCCTGGAACAGAGATGGTCGAAATCGGAAGATGAGGAAAGTACACATCCCGGGGTGGACCCCTCGCTCTCTTCTCTTTTCCCCTCTTCCCCTTCTCTCATTCTCTCAAATTCTCCTCCTATCTATCAATCATTCCCGCCGCCTCGTTAGAGTCGTGGAACCCGTGCGCGCCGTGTGTTAGTTAAAGAAATA
>NW_021848289.1:0-2354 GCF_003651465.1 Formica exsecta
GAGATATTTTACAGTTTCAAGTTAAAAAACTCACCCTGTATACATAGGCTTCAGTATCAAATAAATTTCTGTAAATTTTTTATATCAAAGTCCTTTCCAGTCCACAGTTGAAACGGCGTTCTTCCTTGCACTCTGCTTTTACTGGTTCTGTTTAATACATATACTGATGTGTTCACTGCCTCCGCCCACAAGTTTTTGTTAATCTTTTTTGCTTGCATCATGGTCCGCGCTGCCTCTACTATTGTTCTCATGTCACTCTCTGCCTTTCCATTTTGCTCTGGAGAGTAGGGGACGGTTGTTTCATAGATTATACCTTTTTCTTCCAGGAGCTTTTTCACTCTTTTGTTGACAAACTCCTGGCCATTATCAGTTCGTAGGGTTCGAATCTTACTTCCCGTGGTGGTGTTTGCAAACTTCAAAAAATGTCTGATTTTTTCTTCCGATTCCGATTTATGTGACATAAAATATACTGTGCGGTAATTTGAATAGTCATCCTTCAACAGCAGAAAGTATCTGGAGCCTCCAATTGAAGCTTCCTCCATCGGTCCACACACGTCCGCATGAACCAGCTCACCCACCTTTGATGTAGATGATTCGCTTCTCTGGAATGGGATTCTATGCTGCTTTCCCTTCAAGCATTCTGTGCAAGTGTTAACCCTTCCTGAGCACTTGATATTATTATTCTTTAATATGTCCTTGACACACTCAAAATTTTGATGTGCCAGCTTCTCATGCCAGTCCTTCAAGCTGCACCCTACATTCGCTGAGACTTGATTTGAACTTTCCCATTTAAAATCCATTATATATTATAGAATTTTTTATCACCTATTTTATTTTCTTTTACGAACTCACATTTATTAATGTCAGCTTTCATGCTATAACCTTTATTTACCGCGCTTGCCATCAAAAATAAGTTCATCTTCAAGTCAGGCATATGTAGTACATTGTTCAACGTAGTCTCAATATAGTACTTTCCATTAAACGCTTTCACTACTATCTGTCCCATACCAACAGCGTCTAATTTTTTTCCGTCACCTATGATCACCGACCTTTTATTTAACAATGTGCTATAGCTCACAAACAAGGTGCGATCAAAGATCATGTGTTCGTTAGCGCCACTATCTACCAACCATTCATTATAACACAGTTGTCCATTACCAACCATGACTGTCACTATAAATGCGTTACTGTCCTTGCTGTCTTTTGCTTGTTTTTTATTGCCATTGTCATTATTGAACCGACACTCACTTTTCAAATGTCCCTTTTTATTACACACAAAACAACGTTTCACGTTCCGATTATCGCTATTGTTTTTACAGTCTTTCTTAAAGTGCCCTGAGTGTCCGCACTTAAAACACTTTATATTTTTCTTCACTGCTGTCAACGCAACACTCTTCTCGGATGTATCTATCTTCGCTTTCAGCCGTTCTTCCTCGACCAACAGTCTCGCTATTAAGTTATCTAGCATCTGTCTTTCATCTGATGTCGACTCCCATGCTGATACGAAATGGCCGTATCCCTCAGGCAAGGACATCAAGATCTTTGTCATAACAAATTTGTCCGATATTTCTTCACCAGCTGTTTCAATTTACTCTGAAACTCTTGTACTTTTGATATAAATAGCAACATTTTCATACCTTGAGTAGACTTCAGTTGAAAGAATTGCTGTTGTACCTAACCATGTGAATGCTGGTGTCACTCTTCTGCTCGTACACACTATGCAGTTTTCTCCACATCTCCGCTGCACTTGTGCATATCAGAACATGTAGCATTACAGACTCTGAAAGTCTTGTAACGATTAAGCTTTGTGCTTTGGAATCTTCTTTCAGCCATGCTCTCAGATCTAATTCTGTCTCTGGTTTCACCCTCATACCTTCTACTATCTCGAAAATCCCGAGGCCTCGCAATAATACGCCTACCTGGAATTTCCACACGTTCCAGTTTTTGGCACCTTCCAGCTTCACAACGCCCACCGTGGTTGCAGATGTTAACTAATCCATTGTTACCCGGATCGCCAAACTCATCAGCAGCTCGTTTCGTTTTAACTGACACGTCAACAACAAAATGTCCGCCATGGTCGTTTCGTTACCCGAGTACCGCACTGCCGTTTTGCAGCTTTCTTAGAGATTTTTCCTCTACTTTACTCACAGTCACCGTTATGGCATTGCACGTTGACAGCTGGGCCCATAACCTGTTAGGTTGGACAAAATAAACCAACACACTGTGATTTAAATGTATCACTTTTATTAATTACAGAGAAAAAGCGTTGTACATCTCCGCTGTAAGCTGGCGTCGAGAGCGTTCACACACACACGCGCACACGCGCACACACACACACACACACACACACACAC
>NW_021848290.1:0-2355 GCF_003651465.1 Formica exsecta
AGTGCATGAGCTGGTCCTTTTCGGATCTTAGCGCTGTGTACATAACTGCACGAACGTCTATCTTAGGGGTAAGATAGGAGAAAAATTAGGGCCCGCAAATTAATCCAAACACATAAGTGTAGTGTTACCACCGAATGCTGTAGTGTTAACACTTACAACTTTTTCTGTAGAAAAACGCTGTAAATAATGAGGACCACCAGCTTTTGGCCCAGTGCCAGATAGTCCTCTACCACCAAATGGTTGTATCCCAACTGCTGCACCTATCTGGTTACGGTTGATGTAGACATTTCCAACTGATATTTTTTTGCTTATTAAATCGATCTGATTTTGTATACGGCTCTGCAAAGAAAATGTAAGCCCATATCCTGTATTGTTTATATCACTTATAACTTCATTTAATTGTGACTTGTTAAAACGTATGATATGCAAAATAGGACCAAATACTTCTTGCTTTAATTGCGAAATTTTTTGTATCTCATAAATATATGGAGGAAAGAAATAACCATTATGAGAATTTGTATCCATGGGTACTTTAAATAACAGATTTGAATCTTCGTCCTCTGACATTTTTTGCGTATGTTGAGTTAGCATATCGATAGATGCTTTGTCAATTATTGGACCAATATCAGTACTAAGTTGTATTGGGTCACCAATCTTGAGTTCTTGCGCTGCACCACATATCATTTTTATCTGCTTCTCTGCTATGTCCTCTTGAATAAACAGCACTCTAAGTGCAGAACAGCGTTGGCCGGCACTGCGAAACGCAGAAAGTACAACATCTGTAGTCACTTGCTCTAAGAGAGCGGAGCTATCAACAATCATAGCATTGAGCCCTCCTGTTTCAGCAATAAGCGGTACAATAGGACCATCCCTATCCGCAAGCATTTTATTAATTATTTGAGCAGTTTGTGTTGAGCCAGTAAAAGCTACTCCAGCAATTCTATTGTCTGGAACTAATATTTTGCCTAAATATCCACCATCCCCAGGAATGAGGTGTAACACATTTTTTGGTATCCCAGCTTCATGTAGTATCTTAACAGCTTCGCAGGCAATAATCGGCGTTTGCTCTGCCGGTTTTGCCAGCACCGCATTACCTGCTGCAAGTGCAGCTGAAACCTGCCCAATGAAGATAGCAAGTGGAAAATTCCATGGTGATATACACAGGAAAACTCCTCTGCCTTCAAAAAAGATGAAGTTATCTTCACCCGTTGGACCTGGCAATTTTTTCCAGTCGCTCAGTTCATTTTTTGCTATCGTTGCGTAGTAACGTAAGAAATCCACTGCCTCTCTTACTTCCGCTATTGCATCAGATAAAATTTTTCCTGCTTCTACGATCAGAATGTAAATCAACTCTTTCATCCTTTCTTCAAGCAAATCTGCAGCTTTTTCAAGGCATTTAGCGCGCTTTTCTGCTGAAACATTCTGCCACTTAGTAAAAGCATTATGTGCTATTTCAAGAGCGTTTAAAACTTGAGCACTTGTTGTATTTGACACTTCTCCAATTACATTTTCTAAATGTGCAGGATTCACCACTTCAGTAAATTTGGCATCATCAAAAAGTGACTGTCCGTCAATTATCGGCCCAACTTGCCATTTTTTTTCACTAAAGCTCTTTATATCATCTGCAAATTGTGAGACTATCACCGAGTCACTAATATCCATTCCCAAAGAATTTTTTCTTTCTGGTCCCAAAATATCTTGTGGTAACGGAATGCCTGGATGAGGTTCATAATTAAAATTTATAGCTTTTTCCAGTGGATCTGAAATTAACTCATCAATTTTAACGTTAGAATCATTTATTTGATTAACAAATGAACTATTAGCTCCATTTTCAAGAAGGCATCTTATAAGATAAGGCAACAAGTCACTATGTTCCCCAACGGGTGCGTAGACACGACAGCTAACATTTGTTGCAAGCTCTGACATTGCATAATCATATAAGTCTTTTGCCATTCCATGTAAGCGTTGAAATTCAAATCCAGGGTGGTTTTTATCAGCAAGTTCCATGATAGAAGCAAAAGTATAGGCGTTATGAGTTCCAAAGCATGGGTAAAAGCTGTTTGGTTTACTCAAAAGTTTCTGTGCGCACGCGAGGTAAGATACGTCAGTATAGCTTTTTCTTGTAAATACTGAGTAATCATTTAATCCCAATTCTTGCGTACGCTTGATTTCTGAATCCCAATATGCACCTTTTACAAGTCTGACCATAATTTTATGATTTGATCGAATAGCAACATCCTCTACAAAGTCAAGAACAGACAAAGCACGTTTTTGATATGCTTGTACAGCCAAGCCAAGCCCTTCCCACTCAGAAAGTGATTCATCAAGCCGTAATTGTTCAAACAAGATTAAGGA
>NW_021848291.1:0-2371 GCF_003651465.1 Formica exsecta
AAATAAAAAAATATTTGGAAAAATTTCAAATCTCAATAATGCTAGAATATTACTCCATTTAAAAAAAAATAGTATCTATTAATTAATAATCTGAATAAAATAAACAAATGTTTTAGTGAATACTAATAAGAATATTAGAATATTTGCTCGCTCTCTCTCTCTGTCTCTGCTTGGGGACTTAAAATATATTCCATAAATAAAAGAGTATAGAAAATGTAATGAAAAGCACATGACAACAAAAAATATAAATTGGATGTACGACTGGATTATTGGAATCTGTTCTAACAGCGATTGTATTTTCAAGCAAACTTTGTAGACATAAGACAAGTCTTTGTAGCAAGAGCAAAGAATTATTTATATAAAATATGATATATACATTTATGCTTTTACTTTCAAACAAGTACTTTAGCTTGCACCTTTAGCTAAGAGTATTCGTTTAACTTTCTCTGATCTAATATATATACATGCCTCCAGGGCAATAATGTCACTTTTTGATCTGTCCTTTTCAATAGCACTTTATATATTAGATCTTTTGCATTAAAAATGTGCGGAAAGAGTATATAATCAATAATTGGAGTGAAAAAAGGAGAAAAGACAAAAGAAAACACAGGTTAAAAAGGACAGATTTATCAGCTGTTTCATGTAGCACGCATATGCGCGGCTGTCATCTAAATACCAATGCAGTTAACTGATTTCAATGAAAGCAGTGACTCACTTCTCGGCAGCATCAATCGTATCATCGCTACGGACGAAAAAGCGAAATGAAGGAGACTCGTTTTTAGCAAGAAATTTTCGTTTGGAGATATGTACATATAAGAACGATATAAAAAATCCACCCAGCGATCGAGAGCCTTTATGTGTGCGAGCGTTTGACTAACATAAGAGCCGCGTTGCGTCGCGATTAATCCGCGACCAAGAGTTTGCAACGTCACAGATATATATATATACATATGTGTATATATATGATATATAAATCCCTACATTTATTCCTGACAAAATGCCACGATTAGCAAAAGATCGGTGTAACGTCAGTAAGCTCGAACTTCAATGCTATATAGTCACGCAAAAGTCATTCATGAAACTATAACAATTGACGTAAAATACGTCTCTTATATTTCTACAGCATCGGAGATCGAACTCACCTAGATTATAAAATTTCCAATTCCCTGCATAGGGCATACTTCTTTATGTCTTTATGCCATTCGAGATATAATTTGTCAGAACTCTATCGGTTTCAAATATTGCTTTTAGATGCGGGATACGTGCCTGCAGGAAAGAAAGGAAAAGAGGCGTTGTAAGAATCATCGCCGAATCGCCACCTTTCACGCGTGTACGATTTGGAGTCTATGAAAGCACATGCAGTTGCAATTGCAGCTACACCGACAGCTGTATATGCATTTATACAGAGACATGGTCTTTCTTTAACGGCGTTTCGATCACTCACCAGTTTGACAGCTTTCGTGAGTTCCTGCAAGATCCTGCTTTTGGAAAGGACCTTGTCGGTGCAGAGCTCCATATCCTCGCGTCCCGGCGGCATCTCGTCACTACGCGCACTTACATGACTCGCGTCGCGACAATGTAGGAAGAGACTCGGCGTCGCGGGAAATTATGTCCAAGCTTCTACGGAACAAGCCGGACCAAGCGGCGGTGCCGACCTACCGACGATCGACGAGACCGATGACGACGATAACGCGATCGCTACACGACATAGTCGCGCTGTCGACGCTCGTTGATTGATTTTAACGGAGCGCAGGTCGCCCGCGATTTTCAACCTGCAACTGGCCGGGCGATGCTTCGCGTTCTACGTCTTTATGTCGGCTTTCATCTTCTTTTATACAGACATCTATCTCCTCTTCGGGAGATACAATAGAAACATATTCTCTCTTTCTTTCGTTTTCTCTTTTCTACTTCCCTGTTTTTCTCATTTTCTATCTATTATTAGAACTTTATAAAAATTGCCTTGTTTAAGCGATATAAGTCTATCAAATATTACCAATGCAAAATGTGAAGATTAGTAAAGAGATCCTCTCATGTAAAGTTTATTATTATTTCAATTTGTAATCACTCTTACATTTTATCTTTCTGGTGTTTATTCTCTATTAGACTATTGAGATGCGCGCACGTGTCATTTCTTTTTTTGCGCAAAGATATGCTTGACTTAAGGCGCGGTCATACCCTATTAGGGAGATAATCTTTTGTGAGATTTTTTAAACAAGAATATTACCGATATCATCAAATTTACGACAAATACTCTCTATATCAATCTTATTATATAATAGATGATTACTTTGCAAAATCCGTTCTGCAGATACTGAAATAAATTTATCTCTTGCGCTGGATTAAACTTATAAATTATCTAAATAATATATAA
>NW_021848292.1:0-2394 GCF_003651465.1 Formica exsecta
AATATATCTTCTAATTAATTATATTTATTATTTAAATAATTTAATAATTAAATTCATGTTTTTTATATAGAAAGATTTTGAGATCTTCTTAAAAATTTTTAATGAATTTTGATTTATGTACTGTTTACTAAAATATTCTGACAGTTTTAAATATGTTATTATAAATAAATGGTGATTTATGCTAACCAATGGCAGGACGAAAGATGCCGATTGGCAAGTCACCAGCCTGTTTCTTAATCACATTCTCAGCAACTGCCTTCGTATAGGTATAGGTGTTTGGCCATTTTCCTAATAATCTGTAAATAGTGAAAAATAAGTTCTTCTTTTCGCACGTTCTCTCTTTATGAGCGCTAAAAATTCAAATAGAGAAGAGTCCACATACTGCGGAGTGATGTCTTCAACCAACTTGTCTTCCATACATTCCATAAGCGCAATTAGTTTGTCAGAGTCCATTGGCGGATCGTAAAACTTCTCTTCGATCACTCTTTGTGGACAGTTTGCGTACGCAGTCGACACGTGCACAAAAGACTGAGGAAATTGCATAAAATAATAATGGCGCCGCTAAGTTAAACACACGAATGCTTACATGAGCAATCGTATGTTTAGTATGTCAAGAAACCCGACTAATAATAATCTGTGACTCTGTTATTTAAATTTCTATGAATCAAGCGTGTAGAGACATCATAATTTTTCAGAGAGAACTTATCCGGTTGAGCAAATAATAAACGAGTCATACGTTTTATGCATAGATAATTGTCGCGTGATTTTATCATTCTATTTTTTTTTGTTTTTGTTTTTGTATATTGGAATACCTTCAGATTTGGAATCTCCTTGCAAAGATTCAGAACATCTCTCGTACTTCTGACATTAATGGGTACCGCTAGTTTCAACTTTTCATCGAATCTGACCGTAGCCGCGACGTGAAAAACGATTGAAACCTCCCGAATAATGGTAGCCCGATCTTGGGAGGACATTCCGAGATTCGGTTGACTGCAGTCTCCCGCTATAGCGACAATTTGATGCCGAAACTTTGGCTGCTCGTCTCTAAGTTTTGTAAATAGCTATGGAAATTGGAATAATAATTAATTATTGATTAGTTAAATTAAGAACAATATTTATTATTTTGTTAATATTAACGTTCTAGAGATAGTACTAAAACTAACAATAAGTGTTAAAATTTTTAAATTTTTTTACATAGAAATACGAAAATTTTATAAAAAGCAAAATATAATTAGATAAATAAAATTAATATAAAAGAATTGTGATTTTATTAAAAAAATAATCTCTGAAAGAAACTAAATGGAACGTTGACCGTCAATGTTGACTGTTAATTGCTGACGTGCGATGCACATATTATAGACAATTATGCACGTATTATAGACGTATTATAGACATATATGTCATATACGAACAGTATAAAAATACTAAAGTTTTGTGTTCGCGTGTGAATAATAAATATATGAAAATCGTAATATTAATCTTTTCATTAAAAGTTTAGAGAATCGTAGATAGAAAACAAAGCTCGAACATTAAATAAGGTTTAAGGGACAGCATCTCCCTGCAACTCCAAAGACTTACCGGGTCATCAAAGATCTCTTCGGTGCGTTGATGCACGTCTTTGCCCTTCTTTGGACGAACTAGCAAATAGATTGAGGCCACTCCAGGACACGTTCTGAGAAGCTTCTCGATTAGCAGCTTGCCCATGAAACCAGTACCACCAGTAAGAAAGATGCTTTGACCGTAGTAGAACTCCTGAATTGGCGACAGCTTCTCGTTGATCGCCGACGAGTTCTCCGTCGGCGAGCATTTTGTCGGTGATTCTGGTATGCAGTTCGAGTCGACGATGGCAACCTCCTGGCCGTCGATACGATCCAAAAGCACCTCCACCATCGCTTGTTCGGGCTTGCACCTGCAACGACGAAAGCCGCGTTTCTTCACCGAACCGATTGTATCTAATTCGTATTCGCAGCCCGGCGCGTTACGAGCCGCGTCGTGTCGAATTTAAAAGATGATTGCCTTTTTTTGCAAGCCTTTCGCCGTCCACCCGATTGATTAGCCGATTGACGTCGCGTCGAGTTTTGCTTTGCTTATTATCACCTGTACGTGGACAAGAGAAAATTCGCAAATCCTATCATCGTTCATGTAACAGATAGATACGTGTCGGACAAAAATCACGATATTATCGCGATATTATCGTTTTCTCGTATATGCTTGAAGGATATTTTTTTTCTTTCTCGTCAAATTTATCTTGAAAATGAGATTTGTCTCAATCGTGAGATATTACATATGTTAAAAATAGATACGATTTATTTGCGACGCAAGATTACATATTCCAAGAGTATGTTTAAAGGATGTATATTTATAATTGATTTAAAAAAAAGAGATATATATATA
>NW_021848293.1:0-2394 GCF_003651465.1 Formica exsecta
ATAAATCCTTAAAGACCTCTTCCTTAGCGGCTAGAGGCACAACATTAAAAAGAAGGACTTTGAGTCTTTCCCCCTCTCTCTCCCTCCCTTTCCCGCCCCTCCCCCTCTCCCTACCCTCTCCCATCCCTCTCCCACTCTGTCTCCCACTCCCTCTCACTCTCCACCCCTCCCCCTCTCGTCTCCTTCCCTCTCCCATCCTCACTCTCTCCCACCCTCCCCCTCACTCCCTCTCTCCCCCTCTCTCACTCTCTCTTTCTTTCTCTCGCTTGCCTATTTGTCTTTTCTTTTGCTTTAAATAAAACATATAAATTTATAAATTATAAAGAATATAGAATACGTATCTTTTACAAAATATGATGATAAATATAATATACATATATATCTCTTTTTTTTAGAGAGAGAATAATATATATATTAAATATATTTTTTTCGGAACTATATAACAAATCGATTGGTATGCGACCTTGGTGCTAGCGGCATATAGCGTACTAATGTTTACATCGAATTGTTGTTATTCAAAAGAATTTGGCCTTTCCTGCAAATAATACAATGATATATGCCCTCAACTCAATGATGCCATAACGAGGTCTCGTTTCACCGGTACTGACTCGGTTATGAAGAAGATAACGCACACATGCGTGAATCGTGTATATGTGACATGCAGAGCGCTCTGCGCATCACATGTACGCAGTTCACGCATGTGGGCGTTATCTCTTACACTGCCGAGCCAGTGAGCCGAGACCTTGTTCTGGCATGATTGCTTCAGGCTGCTATCAGTCATATCTGTGGTCATACAGTGGAGTTCGAGTAAGAAGGTTGAGGCTCCATATATCGGGTTATACCTTGAAAAATGCTACATTTATTATAATTAACTATTACTTCACAAGTGTGTCAAAACAATCGTAATTATGCGATTGATGAGTGTCGTAATATGCAAAGAAGAAGCAGTAAAAGATGAAAAATAAAGTCGTAAAGAGGACCAAAAAGACATCAAGCGACTGCAGAGCAACCTCGAGGTGAGTAATTTATAACTTATTTATTTTATTATTTTCTTACTCGAGAATAATTGCTCGATTCTTTCTACTTTTAAGAAAGGCATATTAAATCGACAGTAATGACAGTATAATGATATTGTTATCGTATTTGTAAGTATTGTAACCGTGTTCCCAAATTTAATTAAATCGATTAGAATTAGCTAAATATCAAGCGGGCGGTTTTTCGGAGCACACGGTACACCTTCGGCACGTTTTAAATATTGACCCAGCAACCCCGATAATTTCCGACAGGGTAATACAAAACTGATTGTTGGGCGCCAGGTACGGCAGGCCGCACCGCACGAACAAAACTAATACGAACACGAAAAGATTACGGGATCAATTATTTAACGACGGAACAAAACGCGACTACTCAGCCTAAACGATGTGGTAGAGGGGGAGGTTCGGTGACGGGAAAATGTGAGAGTCGAGAGGACGGAAGCCACAAGTAGGAATCGCTCAATAATTTAGCAAGTAACAATAATATTTTAAAAGAAAATAATAAATAGTATAGAACATACAGGCTGATAATTGTCGCCTTTACTCTTAAGAGGAGGTGGTATATGTTGAGTAACAATAACAACGCATCGGAAGTCGGCGCGACCGGGCGCAAGAGCATCAAATTACCGTGTGCATGAATTATACTCGGTTTTCCTACCGCGAGGATTTCTCACCGGGCGCGACGTAATCAGGCCGCGACAACTAATAAAACTCCTCAAGCCCACGGCAACCATGTTGCGCACGATCGCGGCAATTATGTCGAAAACTATAATCCGTCTCAGCGTGAGCACCGCAAATTTTCTGGCGCAAAGATCGTATAGCGAGATTACGATAATTCGGGGCGACGCTTCCCCGTTGTTCTATATCTGATTTTCTGCGCGAGCACAATATATAACCCTTTACAATTCACGAATCTAAATATCGAAACGGGATGCGAGACGCGAACGTGATATCTAATTTCTCGCAAATTACGAATCTGAATATTACAATGAAAGATACGATACCCAAGCGTGATACAGGATTTTTCACCGATTATTACTTTCTATATCGACGGCAATTACGAGGTGCGAACGTGAAATCTAGCTTTCCACAACTTACGAATCTGACTACAGAAATTGAACCTATTACACGCGAACGTGATATATGAGCGACGCAATACGTGATATGATCGATCCGCGTGACCGATCGCTTAACAAAATCCCGACAACTATAATTTACGTGCGGTAACAAGAATTTAACATACAATATTATTACTCTAATTGACTGTCGGCGGCGGCGAAGTATGTGAGAGAGAACGCTAACTTTATGATCCGAATGAGCAGCGTAAGCCCGTCGGCCATTAATGCGTAATTATCACCAA
>NW_021848294.1:0-2406 GCF_003651465.1 Formica exsecta
TTATAATCTTTATTGCGTGTAAAATTCACTTTCGCTCCAAGACTCTCAAGCAGCTTAGACATTAGATGCACATCAATTAAATCAGGTACATTATGCAAAATTACCGAGAAGCTACTCAATAGACTTGCTGCCATTATTGGTAAAACAGCATTTTTTGAGCCATTAATCTTGATTTTTCCGACCAGAGGTTTATGGTTACTACTTACTAATATTTTGTGCATTTAATTAAGCTAGATCTTACCAAATAAGTATAGTATATCGACAGTAAAAGGCAAATTACAGATAATATAGCTATCACAGATCATAATGTTCGTACATTTTAGCTATTTAGCAGCAAAATTGATTACACTTGTCCAAAGATGAGCGATGCATTAGTGCCACCAAAACCAAACGAATTAGAAAGTGCATATTGAATTTTATGCTCCTGAGCTTTAAACGGTACAAAATTTAAATCACATCCTTCTGAAGGTTTATGTAAATTTAAGGTTGGCGGAATAATTCCATTATTTAACGCAAGAATACTGAATATTGCTTCAACGCTCCCTGCAGCACCAAGTAAATGTCCTATAGAAGATTTAGTTGAAGAAACAGGTATTTTATAAACGTAGTCACCAAATAACTGTTTCATTGCTATTACTTCAATTTTATCTCCAAGTGGCGTTGAAGTTCCATGTGCATTGATATATCCTACTTGATTTGGATTAATTTGCGCACTTTTTAAGGCAAGCTGCATTGCCTTAAATGCGCCTCTTCCTTCTGGATGTGGTGCTGTAATGTGGTGCGCATCTCCTGTGAGTCCGTATCCAGTAAGTTCTGCATGTATTTTTGCCCCCCTTTTTTTTGCATGTTCGTATTCCTCCATCACCAATATACCTGCTCCTTCACCCATAACAAAACCATCGCGTTCTGCATCCCATGGCCTTGAAGCTTCTTCCGGTTTATCATTGAATTTAGTTGATAATGCCTTCATAGACGCAAAACCTGCAATTCCAACTCTACACAGTGCACTTTCTGCTCCACCTGCAATCATAATATCCGCTTCACCAAGTTTTATAGTTCTTGCTGAATTTATGATTGCATGCGCACCTGTTGCACATGCGGTTACTGCTGAATCGTTTGGACCTGTAAATTCGTATTTAATAGAAATATGGCCAGATATCAAATTTATTAGACTTGCAGGGACAAAAAATGGACTGACACGTCTGGGCCCTTTTTCCTGCATGGTAATAACATTTTCCTGAATTGACGGAAGACCACCTATACCAGAGCCAATAGTTACGCCAACACGTTCTCTATCTACTTTTGAATCTTCTAAAGATGAATCTTCCACAGCTTGAATCGCTGCTGCAATGCCGTAATGAATAAAACGATCCGTTCTTTTTAGATCTTTTTCAAAAATATAACCTACAGGATTAAAGTAATTCTCAATGTTATCGGATTGCACAGGCACCTGCCCTGCAACCTTGCAAGCAAGATCAGAAGAGTCAAATCTATCTGTATTGATTGCTTTTATGCCAGACTCGCCTTTTATCAGCCTTGACCAAGTGTTGTCAACATCTGCCGCTAGTGGAGTGATTAAACCAACACCAGTGACTACTACTCTTCTGCTCATTTAACACTAACTATTAGCATTTTTTACTATTAATGTACTCAACTATTTGCTCCATAGTTTCCATTTTTTGTGCGTCTTCATCTGGAATTTCTATTCCGAACTCTTCTTCTGCTGCCATGATGATTTCAACTGCATCTAAACTGTCTGCACCATGCTCCGAAAGCTTTGAAGAGCTATTGAATTTCTCTACATCCTTACTAATGTGCTCTAGTATAATCTTTTTCACTTTCTCTTCTATGTCTTCTCTAGTGCTCTTTGCTAGTTCGCTATTCACATTTCTTACCAAAAAAATAACCTATTCTTTGATGTTATAAAAAATTTTTATGTTTGCAATATCTTTTATAACTGGTAAACTACAGCAAGGTTTTCTACTGCCCTAGCTGGCTAGCGTTACGTGCTAAACAATTAACAATTCAAAAATGCTAGACGAAACAACAAAAAATTTGCTTATTGTAGAAGTAAATAAACTTTTACCAGAAAATAGCGAGAATAAGCTTATATCAGCTATGCGTTATATACTCCTTGCTCCTGCAAAACATATACGCTCCTTTTTAGTCGTAGCTTCATCGCGAGTGTTTAACACGGAAGCTAAAAAAGTAATATCAGTTGCTGCAGCAATTGAATTTGTTCATGCTTACTCTCTAATTCACGATGATTTACCGTGCATGGACAACAGTGATACTCGCAGAAGCCAGCTAAGCTGCCATAAAAAATTTGATGAAGCAACAGCAGTGCTTGCCGGAGATGGACTACTTACTCTGGCTTTTGAGGTATTATCTTCGTTAAATGAGAAA
>NW_021848295.1:0-2428 GCF_003651465.1 Formica exsecta
TTTATAAATAACACGCAAAAGATTATTTTTTTCGAAAATATATTAATAAAATAAATACAGTAACATTGATCAAAAATGCTTGTAATAGTAAAAAATTTATAAAATCATTTTTTAGTTTATTTTAATGTAATAGATTCGGATCTTCCATTGTTAAATTCTTATGTTAGTTATTAATCTGTGCGCAAAAGAGGTCATTTTATGTAAACACATTCTACTTTACAACAGACACAATGATATATTACTATTTAATACACATGATATGTATATGTTACTAACATGTCTAATCGTAAGTAAGCATTAATATTAATGATAATCAATGATTATCGATTAATAAATCAAAACAAGTGACAAATAAAACAAAAATTTTTATAACAAAAACATTTTTATTTATAAAAAGATAAATTGCGTTATATAGATATATTATATATTACTTTTCTTTAATCATCACAGATTTTCTACTTAACATGAGATGGAATTAGATACTTTAGAAACCAAAAAACAAAACTTTAAAAATTTTGCATTTTTTTGTACAATATTTTCTTTCAAAGCAAATTTAAATTAATTCAACATAAAATTAAATTTTTCCGTTTGTTGTGCAAAAATATTTTTATTTCTAATATTAAATACGCGAAGAAATTAAAAGTAATAATTTTATATAAAAAAATAACTTTTTTATATTTTTAAATAAGAATATACTATTAAAATTATAAAATTTTTATTTAAAATCGCTTATATATAGAAATATCTTACTAATGAAATAAGCTTATTGTGATGATTGGTTCATAATTAATCAAAATGCATTTGTTCATTGATTTGTAGTTAACGTTGCTCCACAATATTTTGTAAAATTTTATCAGTAAACTATGGTTAATATTTGTATAGATATATTTCAGTTGACAAATCACGAACGACAGATTGTCCCGTGACTACCCTAGATTCCGGCTTTTGCAATGTTCGATGGAGAGCCATAAGATAATTGCTATCTCACAATATAGGGGAGTAGCACAAGAATTTCACGATCCCGTCTATATTCTCAATAAACAGAATAAAAAATGGAGCGCCGTAGTAAATGAATTGTCGATCATAAATTCTCATGCTCCCTTATAATAAAACCTAGAACTACCTTAATTAAAATAATTATTTACTCGAAGACACACACATCCTGCCTTACCAAGAATATTTAAGTTTCGAAGTATCTACACAATGATTAGAGACTAAAAAAATAAAGAAAAAGAAATGTCATTGTTTGTCGCATGACGGTGCATCATATATTAATAATAACCGAACAGAAATAAAAATTCAAACAGAATGGCAAATTCTTCTAGATTGTTAGATATAGTTTTAAAATACAAAGAAAAAAATAATTTCTATTCACAAAGGAAAAAATATACATGACAGGCAAAAGATGAGACGGAGACAATAATCGAAGTCTTAGTTTTTATACGCTACATTTGCCAAGTTAGTTCCGATTCATCGCGACCGACATGAGAGAAATAAATTTCGAAAACGTGAATCTTCTAAATAATCGAGCAAACATGCTCTCAGGGAATCTATTACCGATGACAGCTGATGATTCATTTCCGATATTCTGGCGTATATATAGAGCCATTGTCTGGTCAATAGAATTGATTCACGCGATTGGGCTAATCGCCGGATTAATCGTAACTCCAAAGGAGAAAGCTTTGAAAGACGGTATTATCTCCGTCGTCGTCATAACGGAGGCAACTTTCTTGCTCGCGGGTATTTACACGCGCAAAAAGTTAACAATGCAAGTGATAGGAAAGATGAATGACATCCTGCGAACTGCGAACGAGATTATGATGGACATCGTGAAAACGACACTGAAACCAATAATTATCCCATTTATAATTTATGGGGTGGCCAGCGTGATATCGGTCACTATATGGACCATACATCCGATTGTATTGGTTTTCGAGAAGAGTACCTTTTACTACGTGGATTACAATTTGCCAGCAGCTTTCAGCCCCGAACCGTTTTCAGTTCGCGTTCTAATTCCATCGACTATCATTATGACAATGGGTGCCGTCTATTTGTTCCTGAGAAAATACAGCTTGGACGTGTACATGATGCATCTGGTATTGATGTTAACTGCGCAATATCGATATACAGCAATAAAATTGGCATTATTATGTCGGAATTCGCAACAGGATAGTGATAACTCTCGAAAAAAAAGTCATCCTTTGACAGATTTATGGGCGGAAAAAGAACTGAAAGCGTTATGTCGGCATCAAAATAATGTTTTGTTGTACGTATTTTTGCAGTAAGCATAATATAATTATTAAAATAGAAAATAAAATAAAATTATTAAATAATAGGAAGATACTTTTAAGGTTGCTCCAATTATAGAGTTGTAATTAAATGACTGCGCTTTTAAAATATTTGAAAAATTATAAATTACAATATTATC
>NW_021848296.1:0-2463 GCF_003651465.1 Formica exsecta
CGGTAGCCCACCCATCAGTACCTGCAAGGCCGCTGTGGACACTGTCCTACACATATTCAAACACGCAATCAAGACGACCCTCTGACATCTATTCATTAATTCCCTTGCATACCCAAACTTCATCGCGCCATACCATACACTTGCACCATACATCACGCACGCAGAGAATAATCCTCCATACATCACACATAATGCTTTTTTCCGCAAACCCCATTCCTTCCTCATCACACGCCGCAATTTACCCACAACATTCACAATCTTTTTCCTCAGGCTTTCAAAATGCACTTTAAAATTCATTCTTTCACTCACCCAAATACCCAAATACTTTACACTACTCACATACTTTACTCGTTTACCATTCACACACACACTCGGGCGTCGCGTCTCCGACATTCCACCTTTCATAAGCATCATTACAGTCTTACTTTCGGATATACTCACACCCACCCTAACACCCCATTCGTATACAATTTGCATCCATTCTGTACCCTTCCTTTCCAGCTCCACTCTGTTCTGTCCTTCCACGATCAACAGCAAATCATCCGCATACGCAACCATCTTACAACCATATTCACGCAACCGCCACAATAATTCATCCATCATCAAGTTCCAAATAAATGGACCACAAATGGAGCCCTGCGGACAACCTCGCCGTACATCCTTCCACACTGTTTCACATACTCCAGTCATGCAAACACATCTCTCGCTAAAATAGCTTTCCCACAACCCAGTCTCCTCACATCCCATCACTCGCAACTTTTCAAGCACGCAGTCCCACTCCAAATTATCGAAAGCACCCTGAAAATCTACAAATACACCAAGCACATATTTCTTATCAGATTCATTCACCAATTCATGCACCCGATTCCAAGCATCTTCTGTCGATCGACCCTTAACAAACCCGTACTGAGCATCACACATTCTATCATTCACCATTCGCTGCATCCTTTTCACCATCATCCGCTCCAGCACTTTACCAAACACAGACAATAAACAAATAGGCCTATATGATCCAGGATCCGACCGCACTTTATCAGGAGACTTCAGCAACACAATCACACGCGCGGTCTTCCATACCACAGGAAAACACATCGTACTCAAACACGCATCATACACTCTCTTCAACCATTCCGGAATCACCCGCCAAATCACTCGCAACATCTCCGTACATATACCATCTATTCCAGGTGCCTTCCTCAATTTCATAGATTTAACCGCTTCATCTACTTCCCACCATTCAAACTGTCTTTCTTCTATACGCATATTACCTCCCACACTTTGCACAACGTTCATTCTCGCAGCCGGAAAGAATCTCTCCATCAATACATCCACACTTTCTTTCCATGTGCTTGTCAACCTATCTCCTATTTTCATCCCACTCAACCTTTCTCTTCCATACCTCCCCATACACACTCTATACACGTCTCCCCATGGATCCTCATTACCAGACTCATTCACAAACCGCCTCCAATTATCCTCCTTCACCTTCCATAATTTTTTCTTATACTCACACACAGTACGCTTATATACCGCCATTTTCTCATCTACACCACTATCATTCCTTCTCGCACGCTGGTAGGCACGCCTGCTCTTCCGTACTTTCCTCTTCATTCTCTCCAGCTCATCCGTCCACCATACAAGCTTCCTCGGTGTCCTACGCACATATTTCTTCATTCTACGATCATTCGCGCCCAGGATCCACGACATCACATGCTGCAACAACCTCTCCACATTTATTTCATCCATCAAATGTATAGCACCCTCCAAAGCACTCTCTCTCAAGTCAGACATATATCCATCCCAATCAATACCCTTCCATACCCATCTACATACATCATTATTCATACCACTACCATTCCCACCATACAACATTCGTATCAGCAACACATTATGGTCACTGATACCCCAGTTGGGCTTAACCTCCCACTCAAATTGGTACTTCACACCCACATCATTCACCAAGGTAACATCAATGTCACTCTCACCATTTGGACCACTAAAGGTATAGCTTTCACTGGGCTCATTCAGTACATTAATCCCATTAACAGTAATCCATTCCTCTAACACTCTACCACGCATCGCCCTCTCTCTACTTCCACCCTCCCCTTTGCTAAACCACAAGGGGGAGACGGCATTCGCATCCATACCAATCAATAAGCATTTCCCTCTAGCAATCTCACATACACTGCTCAAGTAGGCCACATACGGCTCAATATCCTTGCCATACTGACAATACACAGATACTACATACATTTCACCAAAGTCTCCCTTCAGCCATACGCACACACCGTAATCATTCGTACACTCTCTTACGCACATAATGTCCAACTTGGGATCATTTACAACCACCGCTGCTCTAATAGGTTCACTCTCACAGACAATCACATCCATACTTAGGGGTAAACCCGTCACGCGACCATGCCTCACATATGGCTCTTGCAGCAGTGCCACACTTACACGACG
>NW_021848297.1:0-2495 GCF_003651465.1 Formica exsecta
ACAATTACTGTTTATCATATCGCGCAATTCAGTTCTTTTGAGCAGAAACGTGTTGAACTGTCAATCAATGTATCAACTCATATTTAATGCCAATCACTGTGTTCCTTATTCTAATTGTAAGCATAGTTTATCATATAATAAAATTTTTAAACATCGAAATAAAAATATTAATTATAATAATGTATTTTATAGACAATCGCAGATCTTGAAACAAGATTGCAGGAGCGAACAACAAAATTGCGATCATTTAGTCAGCCCTCACAACCTGTTGCAGTGATAATAGGCCCTTCTTTCGACGAAATCAAGCAATGTTTTGTTGTTATTAATACATTTAGATATGAAGTGGAAACACCGCTAAAAGCCGTGGACCTCGTCTTCAAATTATGTAACGCTTTAAACGTTCGATATCCCTTAGAAGTAGGACAGCTTTTTATGTTTTTGCAAAGAGCAGTATATGAATTTGAAACTTTATGGGATAAACATAAAAATTCGCAGCTCACTTCTTCTGTTCTGGCAACAATTCAAGAATATAAATCATTCAAAGCTTAATCACAGTTACGGAAAATACACTTTTATCATGCCTACTTGCTTTTTGTGCAAAGAAACTGTACACTCTGTAAACAGTCTATTAACGCATTTCAACGTTAAACATTATGTAAATTCATTCACTGTATTTAAATGTGGCGAAAATGGATGCATTAGAGAATGGTCCTCATGGAATTCGTTACGAAGACATTTGCTTGGATCAAATCATAATTTTCCTCTATGGCCTACTATTACAAAGCATACTTATATGCAATCTGTGCAATCTACTAACACAGAAATGATCAGTACATCTGAAATTCGCGATAACAATATGAATATTTGTGAAATATCCTCACTAGACGATACTAGTAATAAGGATTTATTGATAACTCCTGTTGAGTTTAAATCTCTCGTAAGAAATCGTTGTGATGCTTTTGTTGCAAAATTATACAATAGATCTTCCATTCCACGGAATCACATTCAATCTATTATTGAAGATAGCACATTATTTCTGACAAGTGGCCATATCCTTATGTTAAAAGAAATAGTTCTTTCACAGTTGAATGCACTTAGTTGTGATAATCAAATAATACAAAATATCACATCAATGTTTGAGACAATAGAAAATCCTTTTCATCATCTTAGAAACGAGTACCAATGTATGGAATATTTTAAATCTTATGGTAATTATATAGTTCCTGTTGAATATTATATAGGTAAAAAAAGAGTAAGTAAAAATACTGAAACAAATATTGTAGAACATGTAAAAGACGTTTGCGGTTATTTCATACCTTTAAGACTAATATTACAAAAAATTTTTGAGTTGCCCGATACTTTTACTGCCACGATGTCTTATATTAACTCGCTCAAAGATTCAGATACTATTACAAACTTTATTCAGTCAAAACTTTGGTGTGAGAAAACAAAAAGCTTTGGAGATGATGTTATTGTTTTCCCATTGTTTGTATATTATGATGATTGGGAAGTGAACAATCCATTAGGATCTCATTGTACTTCTCTTGGAGGAGTATATTATTACATACCATGTTTGCCGCCTGAATGTGTATCTCGGTTGGAAAATATTTTTTTAGCTCTCTTGTTTAAGACAGAAGATCGTAAAAAATTTGGAAATAAACAAACATTTGCACCTTTAATTGAGGAATTAAATTTTTTAGAACAGGTTGAAATAACAATTACTGTTAATGGAAAGTCTCATAAAATTTTTTTTGTGCTAGGTTTACTATTAGGCGATAACTTAGGCCTTCATGCTATGTGTGGATTTGTTGAAAGTTTCCGAGCTAATTATACGTGTAGATTTTGCAAAATTCATCGTTCTATTTCTCAGACTACTTGTTTTGAAGATGAATCTATTTTCAGAACACGTGCATCGTATAATGTGGACTTAACTTTAGCAAACAGTTCACTCAGTGGAATCAAAGAGGAATGTGTCTTCAATGCAATCCCTTCATTTCATGTTATAGACAATGCTTATGTTGATATCATGCATGATATTCTAGAAGGTATCGCTCATTATGATATGATTCCAATAACAAATCATTTTATTCAAATTGGTGATTTTACTTTATCAGGTCTCAATTATAGCCTGCAAATGTTTGATTATGGTCCTAGTGTACAAAACAAACCGCCATATATTGCAGACGATTTTGCAACAAAAAGCAAGTTTAAAATGACAGCCTCAGAAATGTTAATTTTTTGTAAACTTTTTGGAGTAATTATTGGACATAATGTGAAATCATATAATGACCCATTTTGGAAATTGTACTTATTGTTAAAAGACATAATTGAAAATGTCTTTAGTAAATCAATATCACAGGAATCTGCTTCTGCATTCAAAATATTAGTTGAAGAACATCATAATCAGTATATGAAATGCACAAAACAACATTTGAAACCAAAACATCATAATCTCATTCACTATGCAAGAATCATGATGCAAAGTGGACCACTTG
>NW_021848298.1:0-2500 GCF_003651465.1 Formica exsecta
AAAAAAAAACAGAATAAGATGAATCAAAAATATCAGTTGAATTTTTCATTATCAACACGCGTCAAGCACTACCGTGTGCCTGGAAAAATCTCGTCAAAGTTACGGGTGTTATGTAGGTGTATGTAGGTAATAGGGGCCTCGTGAAACGTTCAAGAAATCTTCCGGAAATATTCTTATACTACGGTCATCGTAGTAGTGAACACGCGTAGTTTGAACGGTACAACGAGCTGTAAAAAAGACATTTGGAGACGAATCTACTGCACGCGCTCGTTCCCGGCTTCTCTATATCCGACCTAACTAGCGTCCTCCTAAATACATATAATGTAGGATTAGTTCGAGTAATATAACGTTATGCGATTAAAAACGATAAACACCATAGTATTTTTTGATGACAAAATTAATAGCGATATGGAAAATTTGTGTCAAAAAATGATAATAAATATCTTATTTTTTGCTTAAAAATATCGTAACATATTAATTAAAGCATTTAATTTTGTTATTTTTAGCAATAACTTTATCGAGTGCACATAATAACGCATCATACAAAAAAGGCTGCGTAGCAATAAACGAGATATCAGTAAATAATTATGTGTATGTGCTATCTCTAAATCTAAATCTTTACGAATTTATAATTTAATCCAAGACTATTATATAATTAAACTTAAGGATGTTTATAAAAAATAAAATCTTTTAAATAAAAATAACAAGAGTACTTATATAAGAAAAAAGTAAAGTAAGTATTAATAAGTATACTACTAATAAAAATAATATTAACATTAAACCTGTACACACACATACATAAAAAAATAAGAGATTATTATAGAAGATAAGAATAATTTTGACAATAAAGAATAAAAAATAAGAAGAATAATTTTGGGGTCAGCGATACAATTATCAACATATTACAGTGTACTTTATATCAAGCATTAAAGAATCATTATTGACGCTAATTGTATTAATTTAATATTAATTACGAAAAAGGTGCAAAATAATATTCGCAGGTTTTGAGACAGAACAAGATCCACGAGTGTGGAGTTAGAATGTTTTCCAAGAACGTCCTCCACAAGAAATTTATGAAGCATTTATGAAGTAAGAATATTGCTGATGGTACGTGCTATCAATCGATACGGCCGCGAACGATAAGGATGTATCGGTGAGGAAAACGTGGTTCGTATCTCGCACTTTTCCATTTTCCTTCAGCGACACCGTCGCTCGGCCATTCCAGTACACATCCCGCTGTATATAAGGCGCGTAATTAAATTTACCTCCGCGCTGGCACTTTCCCCAGAGCTCTGTGAAAAATGATAACATAATAACACGCCAGGCTGATAACGTAATAATGCACCGGGGTGCTTACGCAACGAATTCCCGCCTACGTGGTAGTGCCAATCGCGTTTCTCCGCATTTCGCCATCGCGCTCTACATATACAAAAGTCAATGAGACCTGCTCCCCGCACCCCCTCACCCTACCTCGTCACTTTTTATTATTCTTTCCCTCTACCCCCTTTCTCGTTGGCCGCCTAATTGATATCGTACGTATCAAAATGCCGGAAGTAACGGCAAAGCATACATGCAAGACCGAGTGAAATTCATTTCTGTAACGTCACATATGACTTCCCTTCGAGCACTATTCAGCCGTACGACTAATGTGAATACTTTCACTATTATTGAATGAAGAAAATGCCCTTTGGAAAATATGAACGCGAAAATGTCGACGACATTTTGCGTTGAAAATTATAACGTATGATATGTACGCGCGTCTGTATAAAAAAGTGTCCTCTCTTTTATTACACAGTTATTAAATCGCTGTAATTAGATATGAACACAGATTTAAATACGCGGAACATATTTTTGCTTTTTCTCTGCAAAAATTTCAACGCGCGTTTTCCGACCCAGTAGTGTTAACTATATATTCTCATATATATAATTTATGATAAAAAATTATATCATTATATTTTATTGTCTCTCTACTGGATTTCAGATTAAATATCGCGTAACCAGAAACCTCGCTCATTCAAAGTGTACAATACTCTTTATATTCCTGTTGTTCCATTTTATTCCCTCAAATTGCTCGATTTAATCCTTTTGATTACTTCATTTAATTACTTTGCTAAATTGATCTCTCGCTCGCCTACGGACGCGTTCTGCAATTTTAGCCTTTTAACTTCGCCACGCACGCCTCTCATATCACCTTTGGCATCACGCGGGAGTAATTATTGCGCTCTTTTTCAAGGCCGGACTAGGTGCCAATTAAATTGCTTTTTCTCTTTCCCGAGAAGTCTATTAAAATGTTGGAACTATACGATAGCCTGCACAATTCTACAATTCTAGCTATCAGCGATTGTACATAGTCCAAGATTTGCATTAAACAATTAATTTCTCGCGTGTTATCATGTTATAACACGCCGAAATTGAGCATGGAGGATCACGCTACTCTCTTTTTTCTTGGACAAATAATTGGAGTCTTACGTAAACCATTGTGGATTGACTCCGATATTTC
>NW_021848299.1:0-2532 GCF_003651465.1 Formica exsecta
AATTCTTGTGACAATTAATAACAATACTATTAATAATAAATTGTTTGACAGAAACAGATAAAAACATATCGCATGTTGGCGAACGAATGAAAGTATTACTAGTTAAAATGCGCATAAAAACTCATATGTCTTTCTAATACGCTCGCGGGCCGAGAAACTACAAACACTGCTTGATTCGACAATAAATACATCTCGAGCTTATCGCCCGTCTTAAAAGCGTACATTTGAAAACTGCCGCGTTTTTACGAACCACACGGAATAATCGAGAACAACGCGAGACGCGCGTCAAGAATCATCTTAAGAATAAGAGATATAAGCTTGCTGCAGTCAATTAAATCGCCAATTAAATTACTCGCTACGTCGCCAACGAGCAGAAGAGTCGTGCAAGAAAGAGTGCATCCCGAAGAAAGCGAAGCGATCGTCTCGGATAATTGAGTCTAAAAAAAAAGAGGGAGGTCTTCCAGATTGGTCTTCAAATCAACTTATCGTCTGGCGGTGTTTTCTTTTGCGTCGGACGAGGATCAAGGACTGTATTTATACACAAAGGATCGCTCGCAGGACGTCGAGTCCGAGTTTCGAAGCCGCTTGAATGCCCTAAATGAGCGATGACGATGGAAGGGTAAGCGACGGTGATCAGGAGTGGACCCTGACCAAGGGTTGCTGGGAGAGCGACAGCGTGAGAAACGCGGCGGAAGAGGAGGAGGAGGAGGAGGAGGAGGCTGCTGATTCGTGTGAACTGGCGCCTCATAGTACGATGAGCGTGGGGGCTGGCAGGGTCGATTCCCCCAGCCCCCAGGACATTAGGCTGCTCCATGACCTCGTCGAAGACCTCAGCAAGGAGCAGGAGGAAAAGAACAACAAGCCACGGGCGGAACAGGTGAGCCATGCATTATCGGAAATAGAGCGAGAGTGTTGACGCTCTTGAGTTTGACGACCTCGTTGCCGATAGCAACTTTTGCTATCGGAGTCCGATAAGCAAATTCACTGATCCTTGTTATCGCGCAGCGAGGAATTGCGAGTAAAGTGCGCCTATCGCGCTTTTACGCTCGGCTCGGTTTCCATCGCCGCGATGTATTCTCTCAACTCCTTTCTCTGCTCTTGATTCTTTAAGTTCTGACAATAATCTATGACATTACACTATGACTTTTTCGCAAAGTCGGTCGGCATATACACCATGCAATGCTAAGAGGCGCGGTATATAAGATTGCTCTACATGGCATTTATGGAGGAATAATTTTTATTTTTAAATATAATGTATAATGATTCTATATTCCTTTTCATCAGAGCACATATTATTGAATTTGTACATGTATCTATATTAAAATCATAGTCCTCAGAAAATTTGATATGCACCATTTTAATCAAATGAGAAAATAATCTCTTAAATAAATGATTTATATTATAATTTATTTAGAGAGAGATACTATAGATATTATATAATTTATTTACCAAATTGAAATCTGGAACACATGGTAAATATGTACCTAGAGTTTCGCGTACGGAATGTAGAAAATTTCTCGACGACAGACTTTTCTCTCGAGAACGAAAAGATCGCGCTTGTTGCAAGAAACTACCACCTACAATTTAAGAATAATCCAAGTTTCCGAATGCCTTGCGCGACGAAGCGCGACGTAATGTGTCCCTCATTTTTCTTTGAATTGCACCGAACGAGCGAGGTTCGAAGATGTGCGAACTAGGTTGGCGTTTATCGACGATTCCAGCGCTTTACAGCTCTGATTGACTAGCTGACCCAAATCGAGACAGAATGATTTAACAGAGTTTTAAAACGAACAACCGCGCTCGTGATCGATGATGCACGCGCCAAAGTAAGAAAGGACCTCTATCTTAATTTTTTAAATTAATTTTCCGTCGCCATTTTCACGCGAGCGATAAATTCTCGCCCTTCCCATTCTCCGCTCGTACTTACGGGAATACCGACTAAAGTTTTCCATATTACAACTTTGTGCTTGTCGAGCGGCAGGAAATATCGTCTACTGGGTTTCAGAGAATGAGGACGCTAGGGATTAGACTTATCTTCTCGTGAATTTCATATCCTCTCAGCGAACGCATCTAAAATCGAAGAAACAATAAAGCACTGGGATTGGTAATATCTCCTTTCAAAGATACATTAAATTAATCTGTTGGAAAAATTTTTCTTTGGCGGATGGGATTTCTTCGTTTGCATCATACTTGACAAAGGAAATTGTTTTTTCTTGGAAACATGCCACGAGAGAAATTATAGCTAAATAAAATCCTGCCTGATACAAATCCTCTTAAACATAATAATACGAAGCATTATTAAGAGGATTTTTGCAATTTATGACGGTTAATCGTCATAAATTCAACGATTATTGCGCACAATTGTTACTTTGCAACGAATTAGCGATGTTAACGATTTATTTTACGAGAAAAATGAAACTTAAAAATTATATATCATATAACTGAATCAAATTAAAAATTGACATATAAATTAATATAATAAATTTATATATATATATATAATAAATTTGTTATATTAATTTATATGTTAAT
>NW_021848300.1:0-2589 GCF_003651465.1 Formica exsecta
AATATTAAATTTATTTAATAATATAAATTATTAAAACAATTATTTCTCGCAAGAATATGTTCCATTGTGGGATGTATTTCGAATCTTATATTTCTAACTAATCGATTACATCGATTTTCGATATGCTTGGAACGCGTTGGGTATTTTAAAATATCAAAAAAATGTAGAAACACAAACACACACACAGATACACACGATAATACTTAAATGAGCGAAGAAGTTTGAACATCGCAGCGCATCAGGCAGAGTGCTCCGTGAAAATCGTTCGAAAAGTATTGGAATGGCTGCATGATCACAATGTTTACTCGTACCTCTTGAATGCGACGTATCAACCACTCTGGAAAGTTGAAAATTTCTGGTATTTGGTGAAATTGTCGCATCGCAAATGTCGACCCATCGATATTCTATGGCCGCTTAGAGCGATTAAATCATCGCATGCAACTGCCGGCACCAAACTGACGTCAGATTTTTCAGATCAATTTACAGAGTACTTAATCGAAGATGAGTATGTGTAGAATCGATGGTGGCGCGCGTAATAAATCGTTTACATATGTGAACGAAACAACACGTTTTCAAATAAGCTCTAACTGTTTTGTCAAAAAACTTTCCAAAGCAGTGTACAGATGCACACTCATAAGATATATGTACAAAAATAATTGGCCAAATATTAAACTGATGAAGAATGTTATTAATGATGTAAACATTGTTATTTAATTAACAAGATAAACATTATCAATTTATGCTTTTTTAATATTTGTTTCATATAATTTATATAATGTTTTTAAAATCTAATTAAAACTAAAAGCACGAGATCTGTTACTTGCATTTATTTTCACGGTATAATCGCATTTTGTTTTTAAAGAATACAATATTTAAATCTCTGACAGATCGAAATGCTACAAACTAAAAATTTGTATCGCATTTATGCACGCCAGACACGTTCATACCAAATCCATCCATAAAATGAACCACGATATTTTTCCCGAAGACAGGTGATGATTGTTATTCCGTCCGAGAAGATTTTCTTTATAATCGATGATTTATCTATCTAGGTTCTCACGAGGTCAAGTAGATAACCGTTTTACTTTTTGTGCTTCTTTCGCACCAATATCCCATGGTAGCCACGATTACCGTTTCATCGAGCACGGTGGAAATCTCTCTTTAAGTCCGGCGGCTCAAGCATTTAACCCCCGCGGTAATGGTAACGGTGTCAGTGTGATCGGCGATTCGATATAGTATATCGAAAACTCCCGGGTTATACACAGAGATCATTGGCGGTTCGATTGCTCGGCTAGGTTCAGCAAGTAATACGGTGATACCGCAGGGATTACAAACAGAGAGCTACGAATTTATGGTACTCGAAAACATTCGTATTCTCAACGAACTAGAGACTTAGCGTACATTCATATACACGTGTTTATTTTACGAAGCACGATGCGTATTTATACATAAATGTAAACCATAATCTTCTTTTACTGAAAATACCGGATGTAATCAGGTCGTTCTGCAATATCAATGCTCAAAAAAATATCGGAAATGAAATATTTGAAAAAAAGTGATGATGATAAAATATGGCTACGCATTCTGCGAGAATGTTAACAAAAAAGAAAACTTGGATTGCTATCCTTTGGAATGCCAAAATAAATTAATCTGACAAATGAAAAAATTCATGTGATAAAATATAACAAATAAATACCATATTATATAACATAATAAAATAATATAGCACTTGGCATGTATAGGATAGGTGCAAGGAGATATTATCTGACCTTTCACCTTATCTCGTGAGAATTGCATCTTTGCGCCTCCGTAACCTCGGCACGCGAATCGAATCTAAGAAAACCGACTAGCGACTAAAACTCATGAAACTGCCGGCGAAGTTTTAGTTGGATTAGTAACTTAGTGCGTGCTTATTGTCTTAACGAGTATCTATAATATTTCCGAGAACGTGACCTCTTCGTGGTTGTTCCAAGAATGATGGTAAACCACATGCGCTGGCTACTTCGCTAATTGCATTAAATGTTCAAGCAAGCGAAACTCTATACGAGATAACAATTATTTTTTTATAGCCCTGATATATGCACTATTTTATGTCATTACCTGACAAGCGATCATGCGCTATCGACTAACACAAATATATATAGAGAACGGTAAAAAATTTTATCGCGCAAAAAAAGTCATAAAGAAAGAGGAGAAACTGCTTCTTCAGCAAGAACATTTGTCTTTTATGTATTTCTGACTTCGTCAAAAAGTATATTAAGAGCAATATGTGCGAAATAATTGCAATATAAAAAATGATAATAGATAAAAAACAAATTCAGATTTAACAAAGAGCAAGATTATAAAAAAAATAAAAGCTTTGCTAGGCAGTAGTTAGTGAGACGGCCGGTAGCAAGGACTGTTGGTGAAATCGTAGAATACCGGCTTTACGCGTCAGTACGCTGTCAGAGGACGCAAGCGCGCTCGCGCCTCTTATCGAGTTCGAGAGCAAAAGCGACGGCTGCCGGTAGTGGTGGCGAGGACAGTGATGGTAGTAGTAGTGGCAGTTATATACCTGTATACAGGTCTGATATATATATGTGTATATAT
>NW_021848301.1:0-2637 GCF_003651465.1 Formica exsecta
AGAGAGAGAGAGCCAAATAGTGTACATATATAGAGAGCATGTACATATACCGTAGGAACATATCTCTACTCTAACCATTTCTAGCACGAATTTTGCCTGCAGAAATTACTTCCGATACAGAATTTGCCTCGAGAGAAATATACGCAAATTTTATACGAACACAAACGCACAAATTACAATTATTTAATTATTGCTAGCAAGAATTACTATTGCTCTCTACTAATAATTTTTGCGTACACAATTTTTGTGTAAATACAGAACTATTTTCAATATAACGCTCGTAGAAAAAAATTTTTATATTTTCTTTGATCTAATCAATCTATGATTATATAAATTAATTATCTTAGCGCTATACTATCTTTCACTATGCAGTGATTTATACCACGTAAATGGCTGCATAAGATATCGCTCATAATTATCAGCACCGAGAAGCGTTACTATGCCATTACACCCTAATGCTATATCCTAAATCATAGTAATTGATTTATCGATTTACCACGTAAACGCGCTCGTGCGCGTGTGTTTGTGCCACTGCGGCTGGTAAACAACTGGACTATTGTCCAGATTATTAACTGTTAATGGCGGCAATTAAATCAAACAGGTGGTGAGAGGCAAGGTGACAACGCGGTGCTTGTGGCACGCCTGCAAAGCTCTCGGAATTGGGCTACTGCTAATGCTTTTAGGAGCTTGCATGGCGACCATAGGTGAGTAGAATTACATAAATTAAACATCGGTTCATAAACGATTCGATCGAATGCTATTTTGTCTTAATCCCTAAGCCACTACCCGCTTCGAGGCGTTTTACTAGCAAAGAGCGTTTTACTAACATAAGATTAACCTTTGTGGTCTAGTTTCATCTTTAATGTCGCAGATTTGAAATCTTGTAAAGTTATTTTACGTATTGTTAGTAGTCTTCACAATGATTAAAAAATAAGAAAAAGATATTTTAATATATATTCTTCTTAACATATATAAATTTATAATTAAATGTTGTACCTAATACTTAGTAGACCGCAAAAAGCTAATCTTCTTCCTTAACATGCGCAAGCTTGCAGTTACTGCTTACTTATGTCTACGTGCATGAATCGAGAGAATTTAAATTAGTTTTGATACTATTTTTAACAACAATAACACACTTTATATAACATTGCTATATAGCCAATATTTTTGGATATCCAAATATTGAATTGTCGCAACGTCCAGATTTTTTAATTGGATGTTATAAAATTATTTAATATTGGGCTGGACATTGGGATTATTGTAAGACATTTGATTGTTAATTGGATATCAAAATATTTATTGGATATTTATTTATATGAAAAAATTGCTTTTTTAATCGATTTTTTGTACTGCAAGTAGGAAAAATGCGACATAACAGAACGGCGGGAAGAGGGGAGCAAAGTTAATCAGAAAATATTATTTTTCTTAATATATAGTATAATATTTCGTGATATATCGAGAAAGAATAATTTACTTAAATGTTTCATAGAAATATCTTGTGACGCTTTAAATAAAAAGCATCATAATAATATTTAAATCGATATATCAAGATATTTTTTTATATATTTCAATTTTACCTGGTATATCCTGCCCCATTCAATAATTGCATATATATATATATATATGTGACATAAGGGCGTTTCTCTCGTTTCATTAAATAGGATATTATGCAGATCAGCTATCAGTGGCGCAGGAGATCAGAGGTAACATCACGGTAAAAGTGAAGAATGAATCGCGCGGATTTCATCTGAATAATCTGAGCTACGCCGGCCCTGTCGTTATGGGTCTGGGAGGTAACAGTAATATACATTGCAAACATATAATTTACGATAGCGATACACTTGTTCGATTGAGCAACTAATTATTTGACACTAATCTCTTTGAAATACAATAATACAAGTGCGCAATAATAAATAAGTACACTATCGCAGAATGTGTATAAACATTCTCCACGAGGTAGACGTGATGTAGTGACACTACATATAATTGAATGTAATGTTACGTAATATATGACACATGTATTAATATAATTGTTATTATCATAATATGATATAATAACGTTGTGGAAGAGAGAAAAATTATGTTAAAATTGAAATGCTCTCAATTTGTTATGCTACAAATTTCTTACGATAAAAACAATTAATATTTTTTTAATAAAAATCGGGACATTTTTTTGCACTATAATTTTCTACAATTTATTATTAGTTAAAACTAATGTGTATATAATATATATATAACTCTATATTTTTTTTACTTTATATGTTAGAAATATTATTTAATTTTATAAATAATCTTTTGTAATAATCTTTTATAAATAACATTTTTTTTATATTATACACTAATGTATCGTTATAATTCTACAGAATAAAACTACAAAATTTTACACATGTGTTAATTTTGCACGGAAAAGAACCAAGATTGAAAACCACTACAAATAAAAATATCGGATAAATGTAGAGCGGATGTAGAGTGGAAAATTGCAGATGAGACGCGAAAAATGTGCAATATATTGTGATATCACGGTCAAATAAAAACACTCGATAGAAACGAGAAAAAAAAAGGATGCCCCCAGAGAGATTTGAACTCTCGACCCCTGGTTTACAAGACCAGTGCTCTAACCCCTGAGCTATGGAGGCT